>NC_092736.1:7064827-7156918 GCF_047496885.1 Scyliorhinus torazame | reverse complement strand
GGGCGAGAGAGTGAGAGAGCGGGCGAGAGAGTGAGAGAGCGGGCGAGAGAGTGAGAGAGCGGGCGAGAGAGTGAGAGAGCGGGCGAGAGAGTGAGAGAGCGGGCGAGAGAGTGAGAGAGCGGGCGAGAGAGTGAGAGAGCGGGCGAGAGAGTGAGAGAGCGGGCGAGAGAGTGAGAGAGCGGGCGAGAGAGTGAGAGAGCGGGCGAGAGAGTGAGAGAGCGGGCGAGAGAGTGAGAGAGCGGGCGAGAGAGCGGGCGAGAGAGTGAGAGAGCGGGCGAGAGAGTGAGAGAGCGGGCGAGAGAGTGAGAGAGCGGGCGAGAGAGTGAGAGAGCGGGCGAGAGAGTGAGAGAGCGGGCGAGAGAGTGAGAGAGCGGGCGAGAGAGTGAGAGAGCGGGCGAGAGAGTGAGAGAGCGGGCGAGAGAGTGAGAGAGCGGGCGAGAGAGTGAGAGAGCGGGCGAGAGAGTGAGAGAGCGGGCGAGAGAGTGAGAGAGCGGGCGAGAGAGTGAGAGAGCGGGCGAGAGAGTGAGAGAGCGGGCGAGAGAGTGAGAGAGCGGGCGAGAGAGTGAGAGAGCGGGCGAGAGAGTGAGAGAGCGGGCGGGAGAGAGAGCGGGCGGGAGAGAGAGCGGGCGGGAGAGAGAGCGGGCGGGAGAGAGAGCGGGCGGGAGAGAGAGCGGGCGGGAGAGAGAGCGGGCGGGAGAGAGAGCGGGCGGGAGAGAGAGCGGGCGGGAGAGAGAGCGGGCGGGAGAGAGAGCGGGCGGGAGAGAGAGCGGGCGGGAGAGAGAGCGGGCGGGAGAGAGAGCGGGCGGGAGAGAGAGCGGCGGGAGAGAGAGCGGGCGGGAGAGAGAGCGGGCGGGAGAGAGAGCGGGCGGGAGAGAGAGCGGGCGGGAGAGAGAGCGGGCGGGAGAGAGAGCGGGCGGGAGAGAGAGCGGGCGGGAGAGAGAGCGGGCGGGAGAGAGAGCGGGCGGGAGAGAGAGCGGGCGGGAGAGAGAGCGGGCGGGAGAGAGAGCGGGCGGGAGAGAGAGCGGGCGGGAGAGAGAGCGGGCGGGAGAGAGAGCGGGCGGGAGAGAGAGCGGGCGGGAGAGAGAGCGGGCGGGAGAGAGAGCGGGCGGGAGAGAGAGCGGGCGGGAGAGAGAGCGGGCGGGAGAGTGAGCGGGCGGGAGAGAGAGCGGGCGGGGGAGAGAGCGGGCGGGGGAGAGAGCGGGCGGGGAGAGAGCGGGCGGGAGAGAGCGGGCGGGGGAGAGAGCGGGCGGGGGAGAGAGCGGGCGGGGGAGAGAGCGGGCGGGGGAGAGAGCGGGCGGGGGAGAGAGCGGGCGGGGGAGAGAGCGGGCGGGGGAGAGAGCGGGCGGGAGAGAGAGCGGGCGGGAGAGAGAGCGGGCGGGAGAGAGAGCGGGCGGGAGAGAGAGCGGGCGGGAGAGAGAGCGGGCGGGAGAGAGAGCGGGCGGGAGAGAGAGCGGGCGGGAGAGAGAGCGGGCGGGAGAGAGAGCGGGCGGGAGAGAGAGCGGGCGGGAGAGCGGGCGGGAGAGAGAGCGGGCGGGAGAGAGAGCGGGCGGGAGAGAGAGCGGGCGGGAGAGAGAGCGGGCGGGAGAGAGAGCGGGCGGGAGAGAGAGCGGGCGGGAGAGAGAGCGGGCGGGAGAGAGAGCGGGCGGGAGAGAGAGCGGGCGGGAGAGAGAGCGGGCGGGAGAGAGAGCGGGCGGGAGAGAGAGCGGTCGGGAGAGAGAGCGGTCGGGAGAGAGAGCGGTCGGGAGAGAGAGCGGTCGGGAGAGAGAGCGGTCGGGAGAGAGAGCGGTCGGGAGAGAGAGCGGGCGGGAGAGAGAGCGGTCGGGAGAGAGAGCGGTCGGGAGAGAGAGCGGTCGGGAGAGAGAGCGGTCGGGAGAGAGAGCGGTCGGGAGAGAGAGCGGTCGGGAGAGAGAGCGGTCGGGAGAGAGAGCGGTCGGGAGAGAGAGCGGTCGGGAGAGAGAGCGGTCGGGAGAGAGAGCGGTCGGGAGAGAGAGCGGTCGGGAGAGAGAGCGGTCGGGAGAGAGAGCGGTCGGGAGAGAGAGCGGTCGGGAGAGAGAGCGGTCGGGAGAGAGAGCGGTCGGGAGAGAGAGCGGTCGGGGAGAGAGAGAGCGGTCGGGAGAGAGAGAGCGGGCGAGAGAGAGAGAGGGGGCGAGAGAGAGAGAGGGGGCGAGAGAGAGAGAGGGGGTGAGAGAGAGAGGGGGGGCGAGAGAGAGAGGGAGAGGGCGAGAGGGCGTGAGAGAGGGAGCGGGCGAGAGAGAGAGGGAGCGATAGAGAGAGAGGGCGAGATAGAGAGAGGGCGAGAGAGAGAGAGAGAGAGGGCGAGAGAGAGAGGGCGAGAGGGCGCGAGAGGGAACGGGCGAGAAAGAGAAGGAGCGGGCGAGAGAGAGGGGGCGAGAGAGAGGGGGCGAGAGAGAGAGAGGGGGCGAGAGAGAGAGAGGGGGCGAGAGAGAGAGGGAGCGGGCGAGAGAGAGGGAGCGGGCGAGAGAGAGAGGGAGCGATAGAAAGAGAGGGCGAGATAGAGAGAGGGCGAGAAAGAGAGAGAGGGCGAGAGAGAGAGGGCGAGAGGGTGCGAGAGGGAACGGGCGAGAAAGAGAAGGAGCGGGCGAGAGAGAGAGGGAGCGGGCGAGAGAGAGAGGGAGCGGGCGAGAGAGAGAGGGAGCGGGCGAGAGAGAGAGGGAGCGGGCGAGAGAGGGAGCGGGCGAGAGAGGGAGCGGGCGAGAGAGAGAGCGGTCGGGAGAGAGAGCGGTCGGGAGAGAGAGCGGTCGGGAGAGAGAGCGGTCGGGAGAGAGAGCGGTCGGGAGAGAGAGCGGTCGGGAGAGAGAGCGGTCGGGAGAGAGAGCGGTCGGGAGAGAGAGCGGTCGGGAGAGAGAGCGGTCGGGAGAGAGAGCGGTCGGGAGAGAGAGCGGTCGGGAGAGAGAGCGGTCGGGAGAGAGAGAGCGGTCGAGAGAGAGAGAGCGGTCGAGAGAGAGAGAGCGGGCGAGAGAGAGAGGGAGCGGGCGAGAGAGGCAGCGGGCGAGAGAGAGAGGGAGCGGGCGAGAGAGAGAGGGAGCGAGAGCGAGAGAGTGAGAGAGGACAAACCACAATAGGAACATTGTATGGACAGACTCCATAAGCCAATATCTGAGCAACGAAGCCTTACGCCCACCTTCTGGAATAGTCAGAAAGTCCCGTGCCCCACTCCTCACAATCAAAAAAAGCCCACGACCCCCAAAAAATCAGCAAGCCCCAGTGGAAGGGAGAGCCAGTGATCTCTCCTCTCCCACAGAGATGTGTGAAACTTTATTATGTAAAAAAAAGTCAGAAGAGGCAAAACAGGTGTACCTCGGTTAAAATTGGGCGCCGCACGTTCTTCACCGAAGGGAGGATTTTAACTCTCCCCCCCACCCCCATCGACCAACAGGAAAGGCCGCACAGGAGAAAGACACCAAGTTCAATCCCTCCAGCCCCTCCCCAGATTTGTATACAAGTGTGTCGGCGTGTGCATGTATGCACGAGCGAGTACGCAAGTAAGCATGTGCGCTCATGTTTGTGCGCAAACAGGCCATGCGAGGACAGGATTGGGTTACCAGCGATGCCCTCCATAGTCGAGCAGCTGGCGCTTACTTGCCGGTTGCGAGATATTCAACAGGAATCGTTGGCGGGGGGGGGGGGGGGGGGGGGGGGGGTTAAAGACAAAGAGGAACAAGTGGAAACCACGCGATGTCCTTTCTCCGCTTCCTCTTACTTTCCAGGCTGAAGAGGGCAGAGTGGTTGCCCTCCTCCTGCTCCGGAGTCTCCAGCCGCATCCGCAGGCACAGTTTGCCATCGGACGCCGAGGCAGAGAGAGACTCGGGACTCGAGCTACGCGGCTCACTTTCCTCCACTGCCACGCCGCTGGCTCCCGTGGCGTTCCCTGGCGTTGCCACGGCCCGGTCTTCCAGTTCTGCTCAGCAAAAACAAAAAAGAGAGAGAGAGAAAAAGAATCACATCGGATTGCAGCAGGAAAACGGGCCGGAATCGCCTCGTCCCATCAAGGGATAATTCTGCTGACAGACGTCACTCGGGGTTGCAGCGAACACAGTGTTCCTTCGCCTCACCACGAACTGTAACCTCTCAAAGGAAACCCGGAGGCTAAAACGTGGGCTTGTCGCCAGCGTCAGCACCGGTAACACTCTCGCCACTGGTCAGGAAAGCCGTAGGGCTCACGTCTCACACCGGAGACTTGAACGCAAAGTCTATACCGACATGCCCAGCGCAAGACCGGGGAGTGCTGCACGGTCAGAGGGGCAACCTTTGGGGTGGGGCGCTCTTTCGAAGATTAATAAGGGGGTCAGAAGGTGGGGTGGGGGGGGGGCATGTGGCGCAGTGGTTAGCACTGGGGACCGTGGCGCTGAGGACCCGGGTTCAAATCCCGGCCCTGGGTCACTGTCCGTGTGGAGTTTGCACATTCTCCCCGTGTCTGCGTGGGTTTCGCCCCCACAACCCAAAGATGCGCAGGGTAGTTTCCATCTTCTAGGTGGACTGGCCACGCTAAATTGCCCCTTAATTAGAAAAAAAATAATTGGGCACTCTAAATTTATTTAAAAAAATAAGGGGATCAGGGGTTGTGGGGAGGAGGCAGGAGAATGGGGATGAGAAAAATATCAGCCATGATTGAATGGCGGAGCAGACTCGATGGGCCGAATGGCCTAATTCTGCTCCCATGTCTTATGGTCCCTAGTGGCCTGGGAGACGGGCTCAACAGGATAGACGAGGAGACATTTTCTCGCTCCCGGAACCAGAGAGGAACATTGACACAGGACGGTCACTAATAAATCCAACCAGGAATTCAGGAGAAAGCTCTTCGCCCGGAAAGTGGTGGGAATGTGGAAATCAACTCCCACAGGAAGACTGGTTGAAGGGAACAGTAGAGATCAGGGGAGGCTAGACTAATGCCCGAGGGAGGCAGGAACAGATGATGCTGATGGGCTGGGATGAAGTGGGGCGAGGGGAGGCGCGCGTGGAGCCTCAGTGCCAGCACAGAGCGTTTGGGCCCAAAGGCCTCTATTCCGTGTTGTAAATACTTGGTCAGATCACGCATCTCTCAGAACCTACCAATTGGGGTGCTGTGCCTCGGGCCTTGCTTCAACAACCTGCCGGTTAGAAGTGGGGGTACCAGTGCTTATCGGCTGAATAACATCACCTTCCTTGGGCAGCGTGAAGTGAAAGGGGATTTCTGCAGAGAAAAACAGCATGAGCACTGAAGCGTCACAGCTCTAAAGAGAAATGCACCATAACTGCCAGTAACCTGGCGGACACAAGCTGCCAGAGTCCATCGCTACCTCAAATATTTCTAGCTTCCCATTTCCTTACTTTACCTGCAAAGAGGCTCGGCTAAACACAATACTATTGTCTCAGAGCCCCTCGCTATAGGTGGGAAAGCCAAGTTACAATGAGGGAATGAGAGATTTGCAAGTGGACGCGGACAAGTGAGGTGTTATCTATTCTGATCGGAGGAATAAAGAGGCCACTCATTATCGAAATGATCCTGCCCGGCTGGCGATGGGCAGCACCACCCACGGCTGCAGACTGGCCCACTGACCTCTCGGAATTTCTCCACCTGGAGAAGTCCTCAGCATTCGAGGGTCAGAGGAAGGCTTCCCGGACACTTGGGGTCAGTTCGTCGGCCTGTTCCGAACCCTGTTCGAGGCCGGCAACGAGGAGTAAACCAGGGGAGAAATAAAAAGATAGATGGGGAACCAAAGGTCTGCACTTCAAAATGCTTCAGTGCAGAGAAATCTGGGTATCCTCGTGCATGAATCGCAGAAAGTTAGTATGCAGATGCAGCAGGTATAGGGAAGGCAAATGGAATTGTGGCAGTCATAGCTAATGGAATAGAGGATAAAAGTAGGGAAGTGTTCTAATTAAGGGGCTTTTCCCCAGGGTAGAGGGGTCAATTACTAGGGGGCATAGGTTTAAGGTGAGAGGGGCAAAGTTTAGAGTAGATGTACGAGGCAAGTTTTTTACGCAGAGGGTAGTGGGTGCCTGGAACTCACTACCGGAGGAGGTAGTGGAGGCAGGGACGATAGGGACATTTAAGGGGCATCTTGACAAATATATGAATAGGATGGGAATAGAAGGATACGGACCCAGGAAGTGTAGAAGATTGTAGTTTAGTCGGGCAGTATGGTCGGCATGGGCTTGGAGGGCCGAAGGGCCTGTTCCTGTGCTGTACATTTCTTTGTTCTTTGTTTCTTTGTTGTTGCAACTGTATGGGGTTTTGCAAATGTAAATAATCTTTATTGTCACAAGTAGGCTTACATTAACACTGCAATTTAGTGACTGTGAAAAGCCCCTAGTCGCCACACTCCGGCGCCTGCTCGGGTATACAGAGGGAGAATTCAGAATTCTCAGCTGGTACGGGAATTGAACCCGCGCTGCTGGCCTTGTACTGCATCACAAACCAGCTGTCTAGCCCGCTGAGCTAAACCAGCCGTGGTGTGACCACAACTGGAGTTCTGCACAGAATGTTGGTCCCCTTACTTGAGGAAGGATATGAGCGCAGTAGGAGGCGGCTCTGAGAGGGTTCATTAGATTGATTCCAGGGGATGAAGGACTTGCCTTATGGAGAGAGATCGAGTCGTTGAGGCTGGAGTTTAGGAGAATGAGAGGGGAGCTAATTGAGGTATACAAGATGCTGAAGGGGACTGACAGGGTAGATGTAGAGCGGATGTTTCTCCTTGTTGGACATCCTTTAACGAGAGGCCACAGCTTTAGGCTAAGGGGTGGCAAATTTAAAATTAGGAGGAATTACTTCACTCCGAGGGTTGTGAACGTGGAATTTTCTATCCCAGTGAGATGGATATATTTTTAATTAGTGGTGCGAAGAAGGTTTATGGGGAGTGGGAAGGGAGGTGGAGTTGAGGCCGAGTTGAGATCAGCCATGATCGTATTGAATGGGGGAGCAGGCTCGAGGGGCTGAATTCCCTACTCCTAGTTCTCCTGTCCATAACCAAGCTATCTGCCTCCTCGCCTGCTCCCTAAAGACCCCGGGTGTCCAAAGGAGTCATGGCCCCAGTGTCTCAGGTACCTAATTATTGAGCCATTCTTCATAGATGAAGGGGGGAATATCATTTAAGAATCAACCACATTGCTGTGGGTCTGGAGTCACACGTAGGCCAGACCGGGTAAGGACGGCAGATTTCCGTCCCTAAAGGACATTAGTGAACCAGATGGGTTTTTACGACAATCGGCAATGGTTTCATGGTCATCAAGAGTTTTATTTAGTTTTTAATAATAAATTTCGAGTACCCAATTCTTTTTTTTTCCAATTAAGGGCAATTTAGCGTGGCCAATCCACCTACCCTGCACATCTTTGGGCAAACCCAGGGCTGAAATAGATTCTGCGCCCAATGCCACAGCTTCTAAGAATGTGTAGTTTGGTCTTGCAATGGTAGAACGGTTGTCTAACTAACTGTGGGCCCAGCTCCTTCCACCCACTAACCATCTAGCAATTCACAACACCTCCAATCTCCCAGAGTATCACTGCCCCTTCTCCCTTTCTGGGTGGTGAGGGGAGGCGGAGAGCAAGGGACGGTTGATGCTATCCCATCTCAGTTCCTCTCAACAATCTCCAGCCATCACCCAGTTATTGCATCTGGTTTCAATGCACTAACGTGGACCTTACTCGAGTACCCACCGCCAGAACTGTCCAGCAGACTCTTAACCGATGGTTCTGATTGTTGAAGACCGATTACTCCTTTGTTCCGAGTCTGTGCATCGGGTTCCAACTGACCGGTTCCCTCTGGCTTTGGAGGTGCCACAGACAGGTCAAGGCTACTGGGTTTGGGGAATTCCTCAACCTCTTGTTGGTGGTTCTGTCCTCCCAGATCTTTCACCTCTTGCCCTGGGGCTGCTCCACTCTGGCCGCCCAGGCCCTTCTGTTCTTGGAAGGTCTTCTGGTCGGCGGCTTGCATCTTGATGACCAATTCTGCTTGCAGTTCTTTTCCAGGGTCTGTCACCTCAGCACCAGGTGACGGTAACAGTTGGGAGTCAGCCCTGGAACCTTCCTGGTTTCCCGGAGACCCCAGGCAGGTTTTCCCCGGCGATCCTGGAAGCTTTTCCACCGGTTTCTGTTCTGCGGCGATGCTCGGCTCGTCATCTTCCTTGGGGCTCTGGCCAATGGCCTCGCAGTTCTCTGAAGCCTTTCCCTCCTCGGTGTAAAGGACTTTGTTTTCTAAGTATTCAGCGCCTGTGGCGAGAGGGTGCTCGGGCCGGGAACTGTCTGGATTTGCAAGTACGGAGGTTCTCCCTTCATTAAAGGTTCCCTTTAATCTGACAATTTCGGATGACTCGCTGATCTCCTCCTCCATTGGTTCCTCTTCTTCCTTTGGCTGTGCTTCTTTATGGAGTGTTACAGATTGCGTTTGGCTTTGCGAAACTTCAAGATTGAGAGAGGCCTCTGGGACTAACCCTTTACCCTCCTCTTTCGGAGGCCGTTCTGTTGCGTGTTCATCAAGGCTCTGGGACCCTGGTACGCTCGCTGCCTCATCTATTGGCGTTTTGTTAACAATTCCTTCTTTTACCCCTAAAATGTCCTTGGGCAAACCTCCCTGCCCTTGGGATGTGGCATTCCGATGCAGACGGTTTAGTGGTTCCCGGTACGGGGATGGCGACACTGCTGCTTGATCCAAGAGCTTGGGTCCGCTCGAGGCTTCGCCCGCAGGGAACCCATCCTCTGGCTCGTCATCAGCTCCTTCAGAGGAATCGTCAGCCAGAGCACGAGGGGCCTGCACTTGGCTTTCCTCCGTGAGTTGGAGCCGAATGCTCCGGGTTTCTTCCAGCTGACTCTCAAGGGTGGTTTCTGCTTCTGCGCTGGCTCCTTCTTCGATCTGCGTCGCTTGGCTGTCCTCGGCGGCGGAGGGCGCGCACTCGTCCGTGTCCATTGGCTGTATGCATTCGCTGGACGACAGCTTCAAATCAAACGGCTCCCCCGCCCCCTCATTCCACTTTCTCAATCCGATATCTGAACTCCCCGTCCTTTCCGGGATTTGCTTCTCTCCCTCCGCCTCCTTGTCTGTTAGTGCCTCAGGTGGCTTGGAGAGATTCCCCTTTTGAGCTCGTTGGGGTTTAACCCCTTCAGCGCTGCTGGCATTTTCCGTCAGGCTTGGAGTTGGCAGAAAGATATCCTTCAAAAACAAATATTAAAAATAGTGAATACATCACCCGCCAAAGAAATTAGTTCACTGATAAAACCGCCATCCGATTGACAAATATAACACAAAGGAACCATGGTGAGCAGCAAAGTGGAATATTGTCCTTGCTTTTTGACCACATAATCGAGGTTGACGCTCTAGTGCAGTGCCGGGGGAGCGCCCCAGTGCCGGGGGAGCGCCCCAGTGCCGGGGGAGCGCCCCAGTGCCGGGGGAGCGCCCCAGTGCCGGGGGAGCGCCCCAGTGCCGGGGGAGCGCCCCAGTGCCGGGGGAGCGCCGCCGTGCCGGGGGAGCGCCGCAGTACCCGGGGAGCGCCCCAGTACCCGGGGAGCGCCGCAGTACCCGGGGAGCGCCGCAGTGCCCGGGGAACGCCGCAGTGCCCGGGGAACGCCGCAGTGCCCGGGGAGCGCCGCAGTACCCGGGGAGCGCCGCAGTACCCGGGGAGCGCCGCAGTACCCGGGGAGCGCCGCAGTACCCGGGGAGCGCCGCAGTACCCGGGGAACGCCGCAGTACCCGGGGAGCGCCGCAGTACCCGGGGGAGCGCCGCAGTACCCGGGCAGCGCCGCAGTACCCGGGGAACGCCGCAGTACCCGGGGAACGCCGCAGTACCCGGGGAACGCCGCAGTACCCGGGGAACGACGCAATACCCGGGGAACGACGCAATACCCGGGGAGCGCCGCAGTACCCGGGGAGCGCCGCAGTACCCGGGGAGCGCCGCAGTACCCGGGGAGCGCCGCAGTACCTCGGGAACGCCGCAGTACCCGGGGAGCGCCGCAGTACCCGGGGGAGCGCCGCAGTACCCGGGGAACGCCGCAGTACCTCGGGAACGCCGCAGTGCCCGGGGACCGCCGCAGTACCTCGGGAACGCCGCAGTACCCGGGGAGCGCCGCAGTACCCGGGGAACGCCGCAGTACCCGGGGAGCACCGCAGTACCTCGGGAACGCCGCTGTGCCCGGGGAACGCCGCAGTACCTCGGGAACGCCGCAGTACCCGGGGAGCGCCGCAGTACCCGGGGGAGCGCCGCAGAACCCGGGGAGCGCCGCAGTACCTCGGGAACGCCGCAGTGCCCGGGGAGCGCCGCAGTACCCGGGGAACGCCGCAGTACCCGGGGAACGCCGCAGTACCCGGGGAACGCCGCAGTGCCCGGGGAGCGCCGCAGTACCCGGGGAACGCCGCAGTACCCGGGGAACGCCGCAGTACCCGGGGAGCGCCGCAGTACCCGGGGAACGCCGCAGTACCCGGGGGACGCCGCAGTGCCCGGGGGACGCCGCAGTGCCCGGGGGACGCCGCAGTACCCGGGGAACGCCGCAGTACCCGGGGAACGCCGCAGTATCCGGGGAGCGCCCCAGTACCCGGGGAACGCCGCAGTACCCGGGGAGCGGCGCAGTACCCGGGGAACGCCGCAGTGCCCGGGGAGCGCCGCAGTACCCGGGGAGCGCCGCAGTACCCAGGGAACGCCGCAGTACCCGGGGAGCGGCGCAGTACCCGGGAAACGCCGCAGTACCCGGGGAGCGCCGCAGTACCCGGGGAACGCCGCAGTACCCGGGGAGCGCCGCAGTACCCGGGGAGCGCCGCAGTACCCGGGGAGCGCCGCAGTACCCGGGGAGCGCCGCAGTACCCGGGGAACGCCGCAGTACCCGGGGAACGCCGCAGTACCCGGGGAACGCCGCAGTACCCGGGGGACGCCGCAGTACCCGGGGAACGCCGCAGTACCCGGGGAACGCCGCAGTACCCGGGGTACGCCGCAGTACCCGGGGAGCGCCCCAGTACCCGGGGAACGCCGCAGTACCCGGGGAACGCCGCAGTACCCGGGGAACGCCGCAGTACCCGGGGAACGCCGCAGTGCCCGGGGGAGCGCCGCAGTACCCGGGGAACGCCGCAGTACCCGGGGGAACGCCGCAGTGCCCGGGGAACGCCGCAGTACCCGGGGGAGCGCCGCAGTGCCCGGGGGAGCGCCGCAGTACCCGGGGAACGCCGCAGTACCCGGGGGAACGCCGCAGTGCCCGGGGAACGCCGCAGTACCCGGGGGAGCGCCGCAGTACCCGGGGAACGCCGCAGTACCCGGGGAACGCCGCAGTACCCGGGGAACGCCGCAGTACCCGGGGAACGCCGCAGTACCCGGGGAGCGCCGCAGTACCCGGGGAGCGCCGCAGTACCCGGGGGAGCGCCGCAGTACCCGGGGGAACGCCGCAGTACCCGGGGAGCGCGGCAGTACCCGGGGAACGCCGCAGTACCCGGGGAACGCCGCAGTGCCCGGGGAACGCCGCAGTACCCGGGGAACGCCGCAGTACCCGGGGAGCGCCGCAGTACCCGGGCAGCGCCGCAGTACCCGGGGAACGCCGCAGTACCCGGGGAACGCCGCAGGACCCGGGGAACGCCGCAGTACCCGGGGAACGCCGCAGTACCCGGGGAACGCCGCAGTACCCGGGGAACGCCGCAGTACCCGGGGAACGCCGCAGTACCCGGGGAACGCCGCAGTACCCGGGGAGCGCCGCAGTACCCGGGGAACGCCACAGTACCCGGGGAACGCCGCAGTACCCGGGGAACGCCGCAGTACCGGGGGAGCGCCGCAGTACCCGGGGAACGCCGCAGTACCCGGGGAACGCCGCAGTACCGGGGGAGCGCCGCAGTACTGAGGAAGCGCTGTGCCCAGAATGAAACAGGATTGAACAGCGTTAAGTATCTTTCCAATGAGGAGATTTAGGATCCTGTAATCTCACCACCTCCCCGCTACTGAAGCTGACAATCCGCTCCAGAAAGTTCGGGGCCACTAAGGTTTCTGGAACCCGAAAGGAGCCCGCAACACTTACATGGGATAACTCAGGCGGTGTCGGAACGGGAATCAAAGGTCCTGCGGTGAAAGCGGGAGCCGTCACGGACACTGGAGTGGAGGACTGGGGGCCTCGGAAGGGAGCTGGATCAGGCTGCTCCACAGGTTGGTCCATTTCCATTGGCTCTTCCTCTTCACATGGGTCTTTTCCCGATTGGCCGATGTCTGCGGGCGGCAGGGAGGTATCCATTGGCTCTTCGGCTGCAAAGATGTGAGGTTAAATATTTATCACAGCTGGCATTTCGTAGTCTGTACACATCCTCTCATTTTCTTTTGCAACAATTTTTTTTTTTTTTTTTAAAATCTTAGGCCAAACAGATTTCCCCCCCCAGCCACCATTTCAACAGGTCTGGCACACTATCCAACCCCGTGCTGTACCTGTCCTGGGTGTGTTTGATGGGGACTGTGTAGAGGGAGCTTTACTCTGTATCTCACCCCGTGCTGTACCTGTCCTGGGTGTGTTTGATGGGGACAGTGTAGAGGGAGCTTTACTCTGTATCTCACCCCGTGCTGTACCTGTCCTGGGAGTGTTTGATGGGGACAGTGTAGAGGGAGCTTTACTCTGTATCTAACCCCGTGCTGTACCTGTCCTGGGAGTGTTTGATGGGGACAGTGTAGAGGGAGCTTTACTCTGTATCTCACCCCGTGCTGTACCTGTCCTGGGTGTGTTTGATGGGGACAGTGTAGAGGGAGCTTTACTCTGTATCTAACCCCGTGCTGTACCTGTCCTGGGAGTGTTTGATGGGTCAGTGTAGAGGGAGCTTTACTCTGTATCTAACCCCGTGCTGTACCTGTCCTGGGAGTGTTTGATGGGGACAGTGTAGAGGGAGCTTTACTCTGTATCTCACCCCGTGCTGTACCTGTCCTGGGTGTGTTTGATGGGGACAGTGTAGAGGGAGCTTTACTCTGTATCTAACCCCGTGCTGTACCTGTCCTGGGAGTGTTTGATGGGGACAGTGTAGAGGGAGCTTTACTCTGTATCTAACCCCGTGCTGTACCTGTCCTGGGAGAGTTTGATGGGGACAGTGTAGAGGGAGCTTTACTCTGTATCTAACCCCGTGCTGTACCTGTCCTGGGAGTGTTTGATGGGGACAGTGTAGAGGGAGCTTTACTCTGTATCTTACCCCATGCTGTACCTGTCCTGGGAGAGTTTGATGGGGACAGTGTAGAGGGAGCTTTGCTCTGTATCTAACCCCGTGCTGTACCTGTCCTGGGAGTGTTTGATGGGGACAGTGTAGAGGGAGCTTTACTCTGTATCTAACCCCGTGCTGTACCTGTCCTGGGAGTGTTTGATGGGGACAGTGTAGAGGGAGCTTTACTCTGTATCTCACCCCGTGCTGTACCTGTCCTGGGGGTGTTTGATGGGGACAGTGTAGAGGGAGCTTGACTCTGCATCTAACCAGTGCTGTACCTGTCCTGGGCGTGTTTGATGGGGACAGTGTAGAGGGAGCTTTACTCTGTATCTAACCCCGTGCTGTACCTGTCCTGGGAGTGTTTGATGGGGACAGTGTAGAGGGAGCTTTACTCTGTATCTTACCCCATGCTGTACCTGTCCTGGGAGAGTTTGATGGGGACAGTGTAGAGGGAGCTTTGCTCTGTATCTAACCCCGTGCTGTACCTGTCCTGGGAGTGTTTGATGGGGACAGTGTAGAGGGAGCTTTACTCTGTATCTAACCCCGTGCTGTACCTGTCCTGGGAGTGTTTGATGGGGACAGTGTAGAGGGAGCTTTACTCTGTATCTAACCCCGTGCTGTATCTGTCCTGGGGGTGTTTGATGGGGACAGTGTAGAGGGAGCTTGACTCTGCATCTAACCAGTGCTGTACCTGTCCTGGGCGTGTTTGATGGGGACTGTGTAGAGGGAGCTTTACTCTGTATCTAACCCTGTGCTGTACCTGTCCTGGGAGTGTTTGATGGGTCAGTGTAGAGGGAGCTTTACTCGGTATCTAACCCCGCACTGTACCTGTCCTGGGAGTGTTTGATGGGGACAGTGTCGAGGGAGCTTTACTCTGTATCTAACCCTGTGCTGTACCTGTCCTGGGAGTGTTTGATGGGGACAGTGTAGAGGGAGCTTTACTCTGTATCTAACCCTGTGCTGTACCTGTCCTGGCAATGTTTGATGGGGACAGTGTAGAGGGAGCTTTACTCTGTATCTAACCCCGTGATGTACCTGTCCTGGGAGAGTTTCTACACAGACATTAAAATAGCTGAATTTCCTAGTTCCCTACAGTCCGAACCTTGTTGAGCACAAGCTTTGCTGAGTAAATATTATAACCCATTATCAACCTCAATATTCCAACGTTAAAAGAACGGGTAAGGTTTAACCAAATGAAATTCAATAGTCTGTAGAGGAACTCTAGGGTGACTACTTAAATTGAAACGGAGTACAGGAGTGAAGCGTTTTGGCACTTGTATCATTGCTGTCTTTCAAAGCAGACCCAGAGCATCGCACTCATATCCCAAATGCAGATACAACATAGGTGGCACAGGGGTTAGCACTTTTGCTTCACAGCGGCAAGGACTCGGGTTCGATTCCCGGCTTGGGTCTGCACATTCTCCCCGTGTCTGCATGGATCTCACCCCCACAATCCAAAAAGATGTGTAGCTTAGGCGGATTGGCCGGGCTAAATTGCCCCTTAATTGGAAATATATTTTTTTAAATAACAATCTTCCGAATGAAAGTAACGCCAGGCTGAAAGCTACAGGTTAACAGTCGCCCTCGGCCGTTAACCCCCCTCACCTGCTTCTTCCGTCGGGCTGTTGGGGACAATGATGGGAGTTGCTCCAAAGTCCTCCTGAGATGGATCAATGACATCGATGGAACCTCTGGAAAAGAGGCCGTGCATTATCAGAAATCACAGGCAGATATTAATCATCCAATAATCAAACACGGCCAGGCAGACAGCTGCATAGCACATCACACAGGCTGGCACCAGCTTAACACCCAAACAGCCTTTGAGGGGTGGGGGTGGGGGGGCCCAGCAATGGCCTTTGCCTCAAGAGTCATTTATGGTGTCGCAGAATGAGTCGCAGAAAGTTGGTTTTCAGGTGCAACAGGTGATTAGGAAGGCAAATGGAATTTTGTCCTTCATTGCTAGAGGGATGGAGTTTAAGACTAGGGAGGTTATGCTGCAATTGTATAAGGTGTTAGTGAGGCCGCATCTGGAGTAGTGTGTTCAGTTTTGGTCTCCTTACTTGAGAAAGGACGTACTGGCACTGGAGGGTGTGCAGAGGAGATTCACTAGGTTAATCCCAGAGCTGAAGGGGTTGGATTACGAGGAGAGGTTGAGTAGACTGGGACTGTACTCGTTGGAATTTAGAAGGATGAGGGGGGATCTTATAGAAACATATAAAATTATGAAGGGAATAGATAGGATAGATGCGGGCAGGTTGTTTCCACTGGCGGGTGAAAGCAGAACTAGGGGGCATAGCCTCAAAATAAGGGGAAGTAGATTTAGGACTGAGTTTAGGAGGAACTTCTTCACCCAAAGGGTTGTGAATCTATGGAATTCCTTGCCCAGTGAAGCAGTAGAGGCTCCTTCATTAAATGTTTTTAAGATAAAGATAGATAGTTTTTTGAAGAATAAAGGGATTAAGGGTTATGGTGTTCGGGCCGGAAAGTGGAGCTGAGTCCACAAAAGATCAGCCATGATCTCATTGAATGGCGGAGCAGGCTCGAGGGGCCAGATGGCCTACTCCTGCTCCTAGTTCTTATGTTCTTATGGCACAGATTGAGGCCATTCAGCCAAGTGTCCCCCTGCCAGCTCCCTGTGGTGCAGTTCAGTTGGTCCCATAGCCCCGCTCAGTCACGGTGGCAACCCACCCCCCTTCCGGGTAGGCTTATTTCCTTCAAGCACACAACCCCTCCTCCCCCCACAGAAAGAGGTTTTATTTTCCCCCTCACATCCCACGTCCAAAGCCTGTGTCCCTTCGGCCTTGTCCAATCTGCCGCTGGGAAGACCTTTCCCTTGTCTAAGTCTCCACAAACAAACCATAGAATCAGAGAATTTACAGTGCAGGAGGAGGCCATTCGGCCCTTGGAAAAAGCATCCGACATCAACCCACGCCTCCACCCTATCGCCATAACCCTGGGGCAGCACGGTGGCTAGCACTGGGACTGCGGCGCTGAGGTCTCCGGTTCGAATCCCGGCCCTGGGTCACTGTCCGTGTGGGGTTTGCACATTCTCCCCGTGTCTGCGTGGGTTTCGCCCCCACAACCCAAAGATGTGCAGGGCAGGTGGATTGGCCACGCTCAATTGCCCCTTAATTGGAAAAATAATAATTGGTACTCTAAATTTTTTTTTATTTTTAAAGTAACCCCTCCTAACCTTTTTGGACACTAAGGGGCAATTTAGCACGGCCAATCCCCCTAACCTGCACATCTTTGGACTGTGGGAGGAAACCGGAGCTCGCGGAGGAAACCCACGCAGACACGGGGAGAACGTGCAGACTCCGCACAGACAGTGACCCAAGCCGGGAATCGAACCTGGGTCCCTGGAGTCGTGAAGCAGCAGTGCTAACCACTGTGCTACCGTGCTATCCCCCCCCCCCCCAAAAAGTCTACTTTCCCCCAATCCCAGCCTCATTCTAATTTTAAATCACTCCGTCATGCAGCCGTGCCTTCAGCTGCCTGGGACCTCAGCTCCGGAATTCTCTCCAGAAACCTCTGCACCTCCCGAGCTCTCTCAAAACCGGTGCTAAAATCTCCTATTGCCATTTGCTGACATGATAATAATCGCTTGTCACAAGTAGGCTTCAATGAAGTTACTGTGAAAAGCCCCTAGTCGCCACATTCCGGCGCCTGTTCGGGGACTTGAACCCGCGCTACAGGCCTTGTTCTGCATTACAAGTCAGCTGTTTAGCCCACTGTGCTAAACCGGCCCCTATCAAACCAGACATGTTTGATAACATTCCTGTAGTCCTCTTATTCTGTTAATAGGTGCTATACAAATGCAAGTTGCTGTTTGATTAGAAGGATGGATGGGTTTCCTATTAGAAACGAAAGAGATTTGTTTTTTTTGAATACATTTAGAGTTCCCAATTAATTCTTTTCCAATTAAGGGGCAATTTAGCGTGGCCAATCCACCTACCCTGCACATCTTTGGGTTGTGGGGGCGAAACCCACGCAGACACGGGGAGAATGTGCAAACTCCACACGGACAGCGACCCGGGGCCGGGATCGAACCCGGGTCCTCGGCGCCGTGAGGCAGCAGTGCTAACCACTGCGCCACCGTGCCGCCCCTCGGAGGGAAGGGGATTTAACATCAGTCAAGGACCTCCCAATGCATCTCCCAGATTGTAACGCTCATTCCTCTGCCGCAGTAATTAATGTGCGTCATCATCTCCAACCAGGAATAATCCTGCTAAATGGACAATCCCTCAATCGAGGGGGGCTCTGGGCAGGGGGGCCACATTGTAGCAGGTCTTCTTTGATCCAGGGGCAACGTAATAATCGGAATCAGTGCTCAGGCGGTTAATCTGCATCTCCCGGTGATCAGCAACATCCTCCAACCAAACAATAAACACTCCAGAGCCGTCACTTCAGCATCAGCACCTGCAGTACCCAGCAGCAAAGGACATGTCCCAGGGAGGAGCAGGGAATTCAATTCACCAGCAGTAACATAGCAACAAGGAACACGATACCAACGGAATACCTCTTCAACACTCAATAGTTATCTTTTACCGCAATTAGAGACAGAAAGACACACACACGGGCACACACACACACGGACACACACACACACGGACACGGACACACACGGACACGGACACACACGGACACGGACACACACGGACACACGGAGAACGTGCACTGAAATTAGTCTGCCTGCTCGCTGCAGCAAATAACCTCAACGTTAATAAATGGAGGGGTTTTCCTGCTCTCTGCCATCTGCAGTTTCAGAATAATCAGACACAACACGAAGTGACTGATGGGAATATCGGAGTGACAGACGCTCCCTTGGGTATGAGACCTCAGGGAGGCTCACTGTGAAGGGACAATGCTCGGCCCAGCCTCCCACACAAGCTCCCAAAGGCTTTGCATTAACATCACATCCTGTGGTGCAGTGCTCCCTCAATACTGCCCCCCCCCCCCCCCTGGGGGGGGGGGGCGTTGTGTGTTGGGGGTGAGGATATGTGGGGGGGCAGGGAGGGGTGAGGGGGGAGCAGGGGAGGGGTGAGGGGCAAAGATGTGGGGGGGTGGGGAGGGGCGAGGAAGGTGTGGGGGGGGTAAGGATGGGTGAGGGGGGAAGGAGTGAGGGGGAGAGAGGTGAGGGGAGGCGTGGGGAGGAGTGAGGGGTGTGTGGGGGGGGTTGTGGGGGAGGGGGGTGGGGGAGGGGTGAGGGGCAAAGATGTGGGGGGGTGGGGCAGGAAGGTGTGGGGGGGAGGGATGGGTGAGGGGAGGGATGAGGGTGAAAGAGGTGAGGGAGTGTTTGGGGGAGGAGTGAGGGGAGGAGTGAGGGTGTGTGTGGAGAGGGAGGGGTGTGGAGGAGGAGTGAAGGGGCTGTGGAGGGGGAGGGAGGGGTGTGGGGATGTGGGGGGGTATGGGGGAGGAGTGAGGGGGTGTGGAGGGGGAGGGAGGGGTGTGGGGGTGTGTGGGGAGGAGTGGAGGGGATGTGGAGGGGGAGGGAGGGGTGTGGGGGAGGAATGAGGGGGGTGGAGGGGAAGGGAGGGGTGTGGGGGGAGGAGTGAGGGGGGTGTGGAGGGGGAGGGAGGGGTGTGGGGGGGTGTGGGGGAGGAGTGGGGGGGCTGTGGAGAGGGAGGGAGGGGTGTGGGGGAGGAATGAGGGGGGTGGAGGGGGAGGGAGGGGTGTGGGGGTGTGGGGGAGGAGTGAGGGGGGGTGTGTGGGGGAGGAGTGGGGGGGATGTGGAGGGGGAGGGAGGGGTGTGGGGGAGAAGTGAGGGGGGGTGGAGGGGGAGGGAGGGGTGTGGGGGTGGACTGCCCGTAAGCCCCCGCCCCCCCCCGGCCAGGCCCAGCTAAGGGTCCAACGCTCAAGGTAATGAGCCGCAGCCAATGGGGGAACCAGTGAATCTCCCATGGCGATGACAGGAGCTGCTTACAGGCGTAGGAGGTGCCTTCAGAAAGAGGCCTTGCCTGTCTTCAAAGCAGACACCTCAAAAAGCCTCTTCCCTCAGTCATCGTGCTCGCTGAAGCTGGAGAGACAGAGAGTCTGAGGAGTTGCTGCCCCGGGTCAGTGAGATGGGGGGGAAAGGAGAGGAGCACCTCCCCTTGGGACATCTGCGGGACTGTTAAACAGTCCTGACAATTGGTAAGCTCCTCCTTCAGACCATTGCACACGGGCACAATCTACCCCAGCGCCTCAAGACAAGAGGCGAGACTCAGGCTGGGCACCCAGTCGGTGTTTAATTTGCTGCCCGGGCCAAGGCAGCGGGATCACCTGTGCTGTGACGCACACCATGGTCAAATAGCTCATGGCCCGTGCCCTTTCCCTTTGTCAGACAGGGGTATGATGGGCTCGGCGGACAGCAGGGGGGACAGACAGATCGGGCAGGAATCAGGAAGACTGGGATTGCAGGACAATCGACAATCTGAACCAGCATGGCCACACGCAACAATCAAGTAGCATTCATTGCAGAGTCCGACAGCACGCTCGCTGTTTGGAGGGAGCGCTCGCGGCAGCCGTCGCTCTCCGTCCCATTGGACAGAACCACCTCGAAAAGGACATTCACTCCATCCCCCCTCCCCCCGGGTAAAATATCCCCAAAACAGTGACTCCCACCCGGGGCTCCCCCCCCCTCCGAGGCTCTGTCAGTGAAAGCAGATTCCCAAACTGGATCAATACTCCAACGTTACAAACTGGCAGGAGTTACAGGGGAACAGAGCGAGCAGGGCAGTGGGACTGAGTGAATAGAGCGAGCAGGGCAGTGGGGCTGAGTGAATAGAACGAGCAAGGCAGTGGGACTGAGTGAATAGAGCGAGCAGGGCAGTGGGGCTGAGTGAATAGAGCGAGCAGGGCAGTGGGGCTGAGTGAATAGAGCGAGCAGGGCAGTGGGGCTGAGTGAATAGAGCGAGGAGGGCAGTGGGGCTGAGTGAATAGAGCGAGCAGGGCAGTGGGGCTGAGTGAATAGAGCGAGCAGGGCAGTGGAGCTGAGTGAATAGAGCGAGCAGGGCAGTGGGGCTGAGTGACGAGAGCAAGCAGGGCAGTGGGGCTGAGTGAATAGAGCGAGCAGGGCAGTGGGGCTGAGTGCATAGAGCGAGCAGGGCAGTGGGGCTGAGTGAATAGAGCGAGCAGGGCAGTGGGGCTGAGTGCATAGAGCAAGCAAGGCAGTGGGACTGAGTGAATAGAGCAAGCAAGGCAGTGGGACTGAGTGAATAGAGCAAGCAGGGCAGTGGGGCTGAGTGCATAGAGCAAGCAAGGCAGTGGGACTGAGTGAATAGAGCGAGCAGGGCAGTGGGGCTGAGTGAATAGAGCAAACAGGGCAGTGGGGCTGAGTGCATAGAGCAAGCAAGGCAGTGGGACTGAGTGAATAGAGCGAGCAGGGCAGTGGGGCTGAGTGAATAGAGCGAGCAAGGCAGTGGGACTGAGTGAATAGAGCGAGCAGGGCAGTGGGGCTGAGTGAATAGAGCGAGCAGGGCAGTGGGGCTGAGTGAATAGAGCGAGCAGGGCAGTGGGGCTGAGTGAATAGAGCGAGCAGGGCAGTGGGGCTGAGTGAATAGAGCGAGCAGGGCAGTGGGGCTGAGTGAATAGAGCGAGCAGCGCAGTGGGACTGAGTGGCTAGAGCGAGCAGGGCAGTGGGACTGAGTGGATAGAGTGAGCAGGGCAGTGGGATTGAATGAATAGAGCGAGCAGGGCAGTGGGATTGAGTGAATAGAGCGAGCAGGGCAGTGGGACTGAGTGAATAGAGCGAGCAGGGCAGTGGGACTGAGTGAATAGAGCGAGCAGGGCAGTGGGACTGAGTGAATAGAGCGAGCAGGGCAGTGGGACTGAGTGGATAGAGCGAGCAGGGCAGTGGGGCTGAGTGAATAGAGCGAGCAGGGCAGCGGGGTTGAGTGAATAGAGCGAGCAGGGCAGTGGGGCTGAGTGAATAGAGCGAGCAGCGCAGTGGGACTGAGTGGCTAGAGCGAGCAGGGCAGTGGGACTGAGTGGATAGAGTGAGCAGGGCAGTGGGATTGAATGAATAGAGCGAGCAGGGCAGTGGGATTGAGTGAATAGAGCGAGCAGGGCAGTGGGACTGAGTGAATAGAGCGAGCAGGGCAGTGAGATTGAGTGAATAGAGCGAGCAGTGCAGTGGGGCTGAGTGAATAGAGCGAGCAGGGCAGTGGGATTGAGTGGACAGAGCAAGCAGGGCAGTGGGGCTGAGTGGATAGAGCAAGCAGGGCAGTGCGATTGAGTGAAGAGAGCGATCAGGGCAGTGGGGCTGAGTGACTAGAGCGAGCAGGGCAATGGGACTGAGTGGATAGAGCGAGCAGCGCAGTGGGATTGAGTGAATAGAGCAAGCAGGGCAGTGGGGCTGAGTGAATAGAGTGAGCAGGGCAGTGGGACTGAGTGAATAGAGCGAGCAGGGCAGTGGGACTGAGTGAATAGAGCGAGCAGGGCAGTGGGATTGAGTGGACAGAGCGAGCACGGCAGTGGGATTGAGTGAATAGAGCAAGCAGGGCAGTGGGGCTGAGTGAATAGAGTGAGCAGGGCAGTGGGACTGAGTGAATAGAGCGAGCAGGGCAGTGGGACTGAGTGAATAGAGCGAGCAGGGCAGTGGGATTGAGTGGACAGAGCGAGCAAGGCAGTGGGATTGAGTGAATACAGCGAGCAGGGCAGTGGGATTGAGTGAATAGAGCGAGCAGGGCAGTGGGATTGAGTGAATAGAGCGAGCAGGGCAGTGGGATTGAGTGAATAGAGCGAGCAAGGCAGTGGGACTGAGTGAATAGAGCGAGCAGGGCAGTGGGACTGAGTGGATAGAGCGAGCAGGGCAGTGGGACTGAGTGAATAGAGCGAGCAAGGCAGTGGGACTGAGGGAATAGAGCGAGCAGGGCAGTGGAACTGAGTGAATAGAGCGAGCAGGGCAGTGGGATTGAGCGAATAGAGCGAGCAGGGCAGTGGGATTGAGTGAATAGAGCGAGGAGGGCAGTGGGACTGAGTGAAGAGAGCGAGCAGGGCAGTTTGACTGAGTGGATAAAGCGAGCAGGGCAGTGGGACTGAGTGGATAAAGCGAGAAGGGCAGTGGGATTGAGTGAATAGAGCGCGCAGGGCAGTGGGATTGAGTGAATAGAGCGAGCAAGGCAGTGGGACTGAGTGGATAGAGCGAGCAGGGCAGTGGGATTGAGTGGACAGAGCGAGCAGGGCAGTGGGGCTGAGTGAATAGAGCGAGCAGGGCAGTGGGACTGAGTGAATAGAGCGAGCAGGGCAGTGGGATTGAGTGAATAGAGCGAGCAGGGCAGTGGGCTGAGTGAATAGAGCGAGCAGGGCAGTGGGATTGAGTGAATAGAGCGAGCAGGGCAGTGGGGCTGAGTGAATAGAGCGAGCAGGGCAGTGGGACTGAGTGGATAGAGCGAGCAGGGCAGTGGGATTGAGTGAATAGAGCGAGCAGGGCAGTGGGCTGTGTGAATAGAGCGAGCAGGTCAGTGGGATTGAGTGAATAGAGCGAGCAGGGCAGTGGGGCTGAGTGAATAGAGGGAGCTGGGCAGTGGGGCTGAGTGAATAGAGCGAGCAGGGCAGTGGGATTGAGTGAATAGAGCGAGCAGGGCAGTGGGTCTGAGTGAATAGAGCGAGCAGGGCAGTGGGGCTGAGTGAATAGAGCGAGCAGGTCACTGGGACTGAGTGAATAGAGCGAGCAGGTCACTGGGACTGAGTGAATAGAGTGAGCAGGGCAGTGTGATTGAGTGGATAGAGCGAGCAAGGCAGTGGGGCTGAGTGGATAGAGCGATCAGGGCAGTGGGTCTGAGTGAATAGAGCGAGCAGGGCAGTGGGGCTGAGTGAATAGAGCGAGCAGGTCACTGGGACTGAGTGAATAGAGTGAGCAGGGCAGTGTGATTGAGTGGATAGAGCGAGCAAGGCAGTGGAGCTGAGTGGATAGAGCGATCAGGGCAGTGGGACTGAGTGAATAGAGCGAGCAGGGCAGTGTGATTGGGTGGATAGAGCGAGCAAGGCAGTGGGGCTGAGTGGATAGAGCGAGCAGGGCAGTGGGACTGAGTGAATAGAGCGAGCAGGGCAGTGGGATTGAGTGAATAGAGCGAGCAGGGCAGTGGGATTGAGTGAATAGAGCGAGCAGGGCAGTGAGATTGAGTGAATAGAGCGAGCAGGGCAGTGGGTCTGAGTGAATAGAGCGAGCAGGGCAGTGGGGCTGAGTGAATAGAGCGAGCAGGGCAGCGGGACTGAGTGGATAGAGCGAGCAGGGCAGTGGGATTGAGTGGATGGAGCGAGCAGGGCAGTGGGATTGAGTGAATAGAGCGAGCAAGGCAGTGGGATTGAGTCAATAGAGCGAGCAGGGCAGTGGGGCTGAGTGAATAGAGCGAGCAAGGCAGTGGGATTGAGTCAATAGAGCGAGCAAGGCAGTGGGACTGAGTGAATAGAGCGAGCAGGGCAGTGGGACTGAGTGGCTAGAGCGAGCAGGGCAGTGGGGTTGAGTGAATAGAGCGAGCAAGGCAGTGGGACTGAGTGAATACAGCGAGCAGGGCAGTGGGATTGAGTGGACAGAGCGAGCAGGGCAGTGGGGCTGAGTGAATAGAGCGAGCAGGGCAGTGGGATTGAGTGAATAGAGCAAGCAAGGCAGTGGGACTGAGTGAATAGAGCGAGCAGGGCAGTGGGATTGAGTGGATAGAGCGAGCAGGGCAGTGGGACTGAGTGGATAGAGCGAGCAGGGCAGGGGGACTGAGTGAATAGAGCGAGCAGGGCAGTGGGACTGAGTGGATAGAGCGAGCTGGGCAGTGGGTCTGAGCGAGCAGGGCAGTGGGGCTGAGTGAATAGAGAGAGCAGGGCAGTGGGATTGAGTGAATAGAGCGAGCAGGGCAGTGGGTCTGAGTGAATAGAGCGAGCAGGGCAGTGGGATTGAGTGAATAGAGCGAGCAGGGCAGTGGGACTGAGTGAATAGAGCGAGCAGGGCAGTGGGGCTGAGTGAATAGAGCGAGCAGCGCAGTGGGACTGAGTGGATAGAGCGAGCAGGGCAGTGGGGCTGAGTGAATAGAGCGAGCAGGGCAGTGGGGCTGAGTGGATAGAGCGAGCAGGGCAGTGGGACTGAGTGGATAGAGCGAGCAGGGCAGTGGGACTGAGTGGATAGAGCGAGCAGGGCAGTGGGATTGAGTGAATAGAGCAAGCAAGGCAGTGGGACTGAGTGAATAGATCGAGCAGGGCAGTGGGACTGAGTGGATAGAGCGAGCAGGGCAGTGGGATTGAGTGAATAGAGCGAGCAGGGCAGTGGGATTGAGTGAATAGAGCGAGCAGGGCAGTGGGACTGAGTGAATAGAGCGAGCAAGGCAGTGGGGCTGAGTGAATAGAGCGAGCAGGGCAGAGGGACTGAGTGAATAGAGCGAGCAGGGCAGTGGGACTGAGTGGATAGAGCGAGCTGGGCAGTGGGTCTGAGCGAGCAGGGCAGTGGGGCTGAGTGAATATAGAGAGCAGGGCAGTGGGATTGAGTGAATAGAGTGAGCAGGGCAGTGCGTCTGAGTGAATAGAGCGAGCAGGGCAGTGGGATTGAGTGAATAGAGCGAGCAGGGCAGTGGGACTGAGTGAATAGAGCGAGCAGGGCAGTGGGGCTGAGTGAATAGAGCGAGCAGCGCAGTGGGACTGAGTGGATAGAGCGAGCAGGGCAGTGGGGCTGAGTGAATAGAGCAAGCAGGGCAGTGGGGCTGAGTGGATAGAGCGAGCAGGGCAGTGGGACTGAGTGGATAGAGCGAGCAGGGCAGTGGGACTGAGTGGATAGAGCGAGCAGGGCAGTGGGACTGAGTGGATAGAGCGAGCAGGGCAGTGGGATTGAGTGAATAGAGCAAGCAAGGCAGTGGGACTGAGTGAATAGATCGAGCAGGGCAGTGGGACTGAGTGGATAGAGCGAGCAGGGCAGTGGGACTGAGTGAATAGAGCGAGCAGGGCAGTGAGATTGCGTGAATAGAGCGAGCAGGGCAGTGGGATTGAGTGAATAGAGCGAGCAGGGCAGTGGGATTGAGTGAATAGAGCGAGCAAGGCAGTGGGACTGAGTGAATAGAGCGAGCAGGGCAGTGGGACTCAGTGGATAGAGCGAGCAGGGCAGTGGGACTGAGTGAATAGAGCGAGCAGGGCAGTGGGATTGAGTGAATAGAGCGAGCAGGGCAGTGGGGCTGAGTGAATAGAGCGAGCAGGGCAGTGGAATTGAGTGAATGGAGCGAGCAGGGCAGTGGGACGGAGTGAATAGAGCGAGCAGGGCAGTTGGATTGAGTGAATAGAGCGAGCGGGGCAGTGGGGGCGGAGTGAACAGAGCGAACAGGGCAGTGGGATTGAGTGAATAGAGCGAGCAGGGCAGTGGGGCTGAGTGAATAGAGCGAGCAGGGCAGTGGGATTGAGTGGACAGAGCAAGCAGGGCAGTGGGGCTGAGTGGATAGAGCAAGCAGGGCAGTGCGATTGAGTGAAGAGAGCGATCAGGGCAGTGGGACTGAGTGAATAGAGCGAGCAGGGCAGTGGGGCTGAGTGAATAGAGCGAGCAAGGCAGTGGGACTGAGTGAATAGAGCGAGCAGGGCAGTGGGGCTGAGTGAATAGAGCGAGCAGGGCAGTGGGGCTGAGTGAATAGAGCGAGGAGGGCAGTGGGGCTGAGTGAATAGAGCGAGCAGAGCAGTGGGGCTGAGTGAATAGAGCGAGCAGGGCAGTGGGGCTGAGTGAATAGAGCGAGCAGGGCAGTGGGGCTGAGTGAATAGAGCGAGCAGGGCAGTGGGACTGAGTGAATAGAGCGAGCAGGGCAGTGGAGCTGAGTGAATAGAGCGAGCAGGGCAGTGGGGCTGAGTGCATAGAGCGAGCAGGGCAGTGGGGCTGAGTGCATAGAGCAAGCAAGGCAGTGGGGCTGAGTGAATAGAGCGAGCAAGGCAGTGGGACTGAGTGGATAGAGCAAACAGGGCAGTGGGGCTGAGTGCATAGAGCAAGCAAGGCAGTGGGACTGAGTGAATAGAGCGAGCAGGGCAGTGGGGCTGAGTGAATAGAGCGAGCAGGGCAGTGGGACTGAGTGGATAGAGTGAGCAGGGCAGTGGGATTGAATGAATAGAGCGAGCAGGGCAGTGGGATTGAGTGAATAGAGCGAGCAGGGCAGTGGGACTGAGTGGATAGAGCAAACAGGGCAGTGGGGCTGAGTGCATAGAGCAAGCAAGGCAGTGGGACTGAGTGAATAGAGCGAGCAGGGCAGTGGGGCTGAGTGAATAGAGCGAGCAGGGCAGTGGGGCTGAGTGAATAGAGCGAGCAGGGCAGTGGGGCTGAGTGAATAGAGCGAGCAGGGCAGTGGGGCTGAGTGAATAGAGCGAGCAGGGCAGTGGGGCTGAGTGAATAGAGCGAGCAGCGCAGTGGGACTGAGTGGCTAGAGCGAGCAGGGCAGTGGGACTGAGTGGATAGAGTGAGCAGGGCAGTGGGATTGAATGAATAGAGCGAGCAGGGCAGTGGGATTGAGTGAATAGAGCGAGCAGGGCAGTGGGACTGAGTGAATAGAGCGAGCAGGGCAGTGGGACTGAGTGAATAGAGCGAGCAGGGCAGTGGGACTGAGTGGATAGAGCGAGCAGGGCAGTGGGGCTGAGTGAATAGAGCGAGCAGGGCAGCGGGGTTGAGTGAATAGAGCGAGCAGGGCAGTGGGGCTGAGTGAATAGAGCGAGCAGCGCAGTGGGACTGAGTGGCTAGAGCGAGCAGGGCAGTGGGACTGAGTGGATAGAGTGAGCAGGGCAGTGGGATTGAATGAATAGAGCGAGCAGGGCAGTGGGATTGAGTGAATAGAGCGAGCAGGGCAGTGGGACTGAGTGAATAGAGCGAGCAGGGCAGTGAGATTGAGTGAATAGAGCGAGCAGGGCAGTGGGGCTGAGTGAATAGAGCGAGCAGGGCAGTGGGATTGAGTGGACAGAGCAAGCAGGGCAGTGGGGCTGAGTGGATAGAGCAAGCAGGGCAGTGCGATTGAGTGAAGAGAGCGATCAGGGCAGTGGGGCTGAGTGACTAGAGCGAGCAGGGCAATGGGACTGAGTGGATAGAGCGAGCAGCGCAGTGGGATTGAGTGAATAGAGCAAGCAGGGCAGTGGGGCTGAGTGAATAGAGTGAGCAGGGCAGTGGGACTGAGTGAATAGAGCGAGCAGGGCAGTGGGACTGAGTGAATAGAGCGAGCAGGGCAGTGGGATTGAGTGGCCGGAGCGAGCAGCGAAGTGGGATTGAGTGGACAGAGCGAGCAAGGCAGTGGGATTGAGTGAAAAGAGCGAGCAGGGCAGTGGGATTGAGTGGATAGAGCGAGCAGGGCAGTGGGACTGAGTGGATAGAGCGAGCAGGGCAGGGGGACTGAGTGAATAGAGCGAGCAGGGCAGTGGGGCTGAGTGGATAGAGCGAGCTGGGCAGTGGGTCTGAGCGAGCAGGGCAGTGGGGCTGAGTGAATAGAGAGAGCAGGGCAGTGGGATTGAGTGAATAGAGCGAGCAGGGCAGTGGGTCTGAGTGAATAGAGCGAGCAGGGCAGTGGGATTGAGTGAATAGAGCGAGCAGGGCAGTGGGACTGAGTGAATAGAGCGAGCAGGGCAGTGGGGCTGAGTGAATAGAGCGAGCAGCGCAGTGGGACTGAGTGGATAGAGCGAGCAGGGCAGTGGGGCTGAGTGAATAGAGCGAGCAGGGCAGTGGGGCTGAGTGGATAGAGCGAGCAGGGCAGTGGGACTGAGTGGATAGAGCGAGCAGGACAGTGGGACTGAGTGGATAGAGCGAGCAGGGCAGTGGGATTGAGTGAATAGAGCAAGCAAGGCAGTGGGACTGAGTGAATAGATCGAGCAGGGCAGTGGGACTGAGTGGATAGAGCGAGCAGGGCAGTGGGATTGAGTGAATAGAGCGAGCAGGGCAGTGGGATTGAGTGAATAGAGCGAGCAGGGCAGTGGGACTGAGTGAATAGAGCGAGCAAGGCAGTGGGGCTGAGTGAATAGAGCGAGCAGGGCAGAGGGACTGAGTGAATAGAGCGAGCAGGGCAGTGGGACTGAGTGGATAGAGCGAGCTGGGCAGTGGGTCTGAGCGAGCAGGGCAGTGGGGCTGAGTGAA
This sequence comes from Scyliorhinus torazame, assembly GCF_047496885.1. NCBI lineage: Eukaryota > Metazoa > Chordata > Chondrichthyes > Carcharhiniformes > Scyliorhinidae > Scyliorhinus > Scyliorhinus torazame. The sequence continues at coordinate 7,128,754 of NC_092736.1, read as the reverse complement.
TAGAGAGAGCAGGGCAGTGGGATTGAGTGAATAGAGTGAGCAGGGCAGTGCGTCTGAGTGAATAGAGCGAGCAGGGCAGTGGGATTGAGTGAATAGAGCGAGCAGGGCAGTGGGACTGAGTGAATAGAGCGAGCAGGGCAGTGGGGCTGAGTGAATAGAGCGAGCAGCGCAGTGGGACTGAGTGGATAGAGCGAGCAGGGCAGTGGGGCTGAGTGAATAGAGCGAGCAGGGCAGTGGGGCTGAGTGGATAGAGCGAGCAGGGCAGTGGGACTGAGTGGATAGAGCGAGCAGGGCAGTGGGACTGAGTGGATAGAGCGAGCAGGGCAGTGGGATTGAGTGAATAGAGCAAGCAAGGCAGTGGGACTGAGTGAATAGATCGAGCAGGGCAGTGGGACTGAGTGGATAGAGCGAGCAGGGCAGTGGGACTGAGTGAATAGAGCGAGCAGGGCAGTGAGATTGCGTGAATAGAGCGAGCAGGGCAGTGGGATTGAGTGAATAGAGCGAGCAGGGCAGTGGGATTGAGTGAATAGAGCGAGCAAGGCAGTGGGACTGAGTGAATAGAGCGAGCAGGGCAGTGGGACTCAGTGGATAGAGCGAGCAGGGCAGTGGGACTGAGTGAATAGAGCGAGCAGGGCAGTGGGATTGAGTGAATAGAGCGAGCAGGGCAGTGGGGCTGAGTGAATAGAGCGAGCAGGGCAGTGGAATTGAGTGAATGGAGCGAGCAGGGCAGTGGGACGGAGTGAATAGAGCGAGCAGGGCAGTTGGATTGAGTGAATAGAGCGAGCGGGGCAGTGGGGCGGAGTGAACAGAGCGAACAGGGCAGTGGGATTGAGTGAATAGAGCGAGCAGGGCAGTGGGGCTGAGTGAATAGAGCGAGCAGGGCAGTGGGATTGAGTGGACAGAGCAAGCAGGGCAGTGGGGCTGAGTGGATAGAGCAAGCAGGGCAGTGCGATTGAGTGAAGAGAGCGATCAGGGCAGTGGGGCTGAGTGAATAGAGCGAGCAAGGCAGTGGGACTGAGTGAATAGAGCGAGCAGGGCAGTGGGGCTGAGTGAACAGAGCGAGCAAGGCAGTGGGACTGAGTGAATAGAGCGAGCAGGGCAGTGGGGCTGAGTGAATAGAGCGAGCAGGGCAGTGGGGCTGAGTGAATAGAGCGAGGAGGGCAGTGGGGCTGAGTGAATAGAGCGAGCAGAGCAGTGGGGCTGAATGAATAGAGCGATCAGGGCATTGGGCTGAGTGAATAGAGCGAGCAGGGCAGTGGAGCTGAGTGAATAGAGCGAGCAGGGCAGTGGGGCTGAGTGACGAGAGCAAGCAGGGCAGTGGGGCTGAGTGAATAGAGCGAGCAGGGCAGTGGGACTGAGTGAATAGAGCGAGCAGGGCAGTGGAGCTGAGTGAATAGAGCGAGCAGGGCAGTGGGGCTGAGTGCATAGAGCGAGCAGGGCAGTGGGGCTGAGTGCATAGAGCAAGCAAGGCAGTGGGGCTGAGTGAATAGAGCGAGCAAGGCAGTGGGACTGAGTGGATAGAGCAAACAGGGCAGTGGGGCTGAGTGCATAGAGCAAGCAAGGCAGTGGGACTGAGTGAATAGAGCGAGCAGGGCAGTGGGGCTGAGTGAATAGAGCGAGCAGGGCAGTGGGACTGAGTGGATAGAGTGAGCAGGGCAGTGGGATTGAATGAATAGAGCGAGCAGGGCAGTGGGATTGAGTGAATAGAGCGAGCAGGGCAGTGGGACTGAGTGGATAGAGCAAACAGGGCAGTGGGGCTGAGTGCATAGAGCAAGCAAGGCAGTGGGACTGAGTGAATAGAGCGAGCAGGGCAGTGGGGCTGAGTGAATAGAGCGAGCAGGGCAGTGGGGCTGAGTGAATAGAGCGAGCAGGGCAGTGGGGCTGAGTGAATAGAGCGAGCAGGGCAGTGGGGCTGAGTGAATAGAGCGAGCAGGGCAGTGGGGCTGAGTGAATAGAGCGAGCAGGGCAGTGGGGCTGAGTGAATAGAGCGAGCAGTGCAGTGGGACTGAGTGGCTAGAGCGAGCAGGGCAGTGGGACTGAGTGGATAGAGTGAGCAGGGCAGTGGGATTGAATGAATAGAGCGAGCAGGGCAGTGGGATTGAGTGAATAGAGCGAGCAGGGCAGTGGGACTGAGTGAATAGAGCGAGCAGGGCAGTGGGACTGAGTGAATAGAGCGAGCAGGGCAGTGGGACTGAGTGGATAGAGCGAGCAGGGCAGTGGGGCTGAGTGAATAGAGCGAGCAGGGCAGCGGGGTTGAGTGAATAGAGCGAGCAGGGCAGTGGGGCTGAGTGAATAGAGCGAGCAGCGCAGTGGGACTGAGTGGCTAGAGCGAGCAGGGCAGAGGGACTGAGTGGATAGAGTGAGCAGGGCAGTGGGATTGAATGAATAGAGCGAGCAGGGCAGTGGGATTGAGTGAATAGAGCGAGCAGGGCAGTGGGACTGAGTGAATAGAGCGAGCAGGGCAGTGAGATTGAGTGAATAGAGCGAGCAGGGCAGTGGGGCTGAGTGAATAGAGCGAGCAGGGCAGTGGGATTGAGTGGACAGAGCAAGCAGGGCAGTGGGGCTGAGTGGATAGAGCAAGCAGGGCAGTGCAATTGAGTGAAGAGAGCGATCAGGGCAGTGGGGCTGAGTGACTAGAGCGAGCAGGGCAATGGGACTGAGTGGATAGAGCGAGCAGCGCAGTGGGATTGAGTGACTAGAGCAAGCAGGGCAGTGGGGCTGAGTGAATAGAGTGAGCAGGGCAGTGGGACTGAGTGAATAGAGCGAGCAGGGCAGTGGGACTGAGTGAATAGAGCGAGCAGGGCAGTGGGATTGAGTGGCCGGAGCGAGCAGCGAAGTGGGATTGAGTGGACAGAGCGAGCAAGGCAGTGGGATTGAGTGAATAGAGCGAGCAGGGCAGTGGGGCTGAGTGCATAGAGCAAGCAAGGCAGTGGGACTGAGTGAATAGAGCGAGCAGGGCAGTGGGGCTGAGTGAATAGAGCGAGCAGGGCAGTGGGACTGAGTGGATAGAGTGAGCAGGGCAGTGGGATTGAATGAATAGAGCGAGCAGGGCAGTGGGATTGAGTGAATAGAGCGAGCAGGGCAGTGGGACTGAGTGGATAGAGCAAACAGGGCAGTGGGGCTGAGTGCATAGAGCAAGCAAGGCAGTGGGACTGAGTGAATAGAGCGAGCAGGGCAGTGGGGCTGAGTGAATAGAGCGAGCAGGGCAGTGGGGCTGAGTGAATAGAGCGAGCAGGGCAGTGGGGCTGAGTGAATAGAGCGAGCAGGGCAGTGGGGCTGAGTGAATAGAGCGAGCAGGGCAGTGGGGCTGAGTGAATAGAGCGAGCAGGGCAGTGGGGCTGAGTGAATAGAGCGAGCAGCGCAGTGGGACTGAGTGGCTAGAGCGAGCAGGGCAGTGGGACTGAGTGCATAGAGTGAGCAGGGCAGTGGGATTGAATGAATAGAGCGAGCAGGGCAGTGGGATTGAGTGAATAGAGCGAGCAGGGCAGTGGGACTGAGTGAATAGAGCGAGCAGGGCAGTGGGACTGAGTGAATAGAGCGAGCAGGGCAGTGGGACTGAGTGGATAGAGCGAGCAGGGCAGTGGGGCTGAGTGAATAGAGCGAGCAGGGCAGCGGGGTTGAGTGAATAGAGCGAGCAGGGCAGTGGGGCTGAGTGAATAGAGCGAGCAGCGCAGTGGGACTGAGTGGCTAGAGCGAGCAGGGCAGAGGGACTGAGTGGATAGAGTGAGCAGGGCAGTGGGATTGAATGAATAGAGCGAGCAGGGCAGTGGGATTGAGTGAATAGAGCGAGCAGGGCAGTGGGACTGAGTGAATAGAGCGAGCAGGGCAGTGAGATTGAGTGAATAGAGCGAGCAGGGCAGTGGGGCTGAGTGAATAGAGCGAGCAGGGCAGTGGGATTGAGTGGACAGAGCAAGCAGGGCAGTGGGGCTGAGTGGATAGAGCAAGCAGGGCAGTGCGATTGAGTGAAGAGAGCGATCAGGGCAGTGGGGCTGAGTGACTAGAGCGAGCAGGGCAATGGGACTGAGTGGATAGAGCGAGCAGCGCAGTGGGATTGAGTGAATAGAGCAAGCAGGGCAGTGGGGCTGAGTGAATAGAGTGAGCAGGGCAGTGGGACTGAGTGAATAGAGCGAGCAGGGCAGTGGGACTGAGTGAATAGAGCGAGCAGGGCAGTGGGATTGAGTGGCCGGAGCGAGCAGCGAAGTCGGATTGAGTGGACAGAGCGAGCAAGGCAGTGGGATTGAGTGAATAGAGCGAGCAGGGCAGTGGGCTGAGTGAATAGAGCGAGCAGGGCAGTGGGATTGAGTGAATAGAGCGAGCAGGGCAGTGGGGCTGAGTGAATAGAGCGAGCTGGGCAGTGGGGCTGAGTGAATAGAGCGAGCAGGGCAGTGGGACTGAGTGGATAGAGCGAGCAGGGCAGTGGGATTGAGTGAATAGAGCGAGCAGGGCAGTGGGCTGTGTGAATAGAGCGAGCAGGTCAGTGGGATTGAGTGAATAGAGCGAGCAGGGCAGTGGGGCTGAGTGAATAGAGGGAGCTGGGCAGTGGGGCTGAGTGAATAGAGCGAGCAGGGCAGTGGGATTGAGTGAATAGAGCGAGCAGGGCAGTGGGTCTGAGTGAATAGAGCGAGCAGGGCAGTGAGGCTGAGTGAATAGAGCGAGCAGGTCACTGGGACTGAGTGAATAGAGCGAGCAGGTCACTGGGACTGAGTGAATAGAGTGAGCAGGGCAGTGTGATTGAGTGGATAGAGCGAGCAAGGCAGTGGGGCTGAGTGGATAGAGCGATCAGGGCAGTGGGGCTGAGTGAATAGAGCGAGCAGGGCAGTGGGGCTGAGTGAATAGAGCGAGCAGGGCAGTGGGTCTGAGTGAATAGAGCGATCAGGGCAGTGGGGCTGAGTGAATAGAGCGAGCAGGGCAGTGTGATTGGGTGGATAGAGCGAGCAAGGCAGTGAGGCTGAGTGGATAGAGCGAGCAGGGCAGTGGGACTGAGTGAATAGAGCTTGCAGGGCAGTGGGATTGAGTGAATAGAGCGAGCAGGGCAGTGGGATTGAGTGAATAGAGCGAGCAGGGCAGTGAGATTGAGTGAATAGAGCGAGCAGGGCAGTGGGTCTGAGTGAATAGAGCGAGCAGGGCAGTGGGGCTGAGTGAATAGAGCGAGCAGGGCAGCGGGACTGAGTGGATAGAGCGAGCAGGGCAGTGGGATTGAGTGGATGGAGCGAGCAGGGCAGTGGGATTGAGTGAATAGAGCGAGCAAGGCAGTGGGATTGAGTCAATAGAGCGAGCAGGGCAGTGGGACTGAGTGAATACAGCGAGCAGGGCAGTGGGATTGAGTGGACAGAGCGAGCAGGGCAGTGGGACTGAGTGAATAGAGCGAGCAGGGCAGTGGGATTGAGTGAATAGAGCAAGCAAGGCAGTGGGACTGAGTGAATAGAGCGAGCAGGGCAGTGGGATTGAGTGGATAGAGCGAGCAGGGCAGTGGGACTGAGTGGATAGAGCGAGCAGGGCAGAGGGACTGAGTGAATAGAGCGAGCAGGGCAGTGGCACTGAGTGGATAGAGCGAGCTGGGCAGTGGGTCTGAGCGAGCAGGGCAGTGGGGCTGAGTGAATAGAGAGAGCAGGGCAGTGGGATTGAGTGAATAGAGCGAGCAGGGCAGTGGGTCTGAGTGAATAGAGCGAGCAGGGCAGTGGGTCTGAGTGAATAGAGCGAGCAGGGCAGTGGGACTGAGTGAATAGAGCGAGCAGGGCAGTGGGGCTGAGTGAATAGAGCGAGCAGCGCAGTGGGACTGAGTGGATAGAGCGAGCAGGGCAGTGGGGCTGAGTGAATAGAGCGAGCAGGGCAGTGGGGCTGAGTGGATAGAGCGAGCAGGGCAGTGGGACTGAGTGGATAGAGCGAGCATGGCAGTGGGACTGAGTGGATAGAGCGAGCAGGGCAGTGGGATTGAGTGAATAGAGCAAGCAAGGCAGTGGGACTGAGTGAATAGATCGAGCAGGGCAGTGGGACTGAGTGGATAGAGCGAGCAGGGCAGTGGGATTGAGTGAATAGAGCGAGCAGGGCAGTGGGATTGAGTGAATAGAGCGAGCAGGGCAGTGGGACTGAGTGAATAGAGCGAGCAAGGCAGTGGGGCTGAGTGAATAGAGCGAGCAGGGCAGAGGGACTGAGTGAATAGAGCGAGCAGGGCAGTGGGACTGAGTGGATAGAGCGAGCTGGGCAGTGGGTCTGAGCGAGCAGGGCAGTGGGGCTGAGTGAATAGAGCGAGCAGGGCAGTGGGGCTGAGTGGATAGAGCGAGCAGGGCAGTGGGACTGAGTGGATAGAGCGAGCAGGGCAGTGGGATTGAGTGAATAGAGCAAGCAAGGCAGTGGGACTGAGTGAATAGATCGAGCAGGGCAGTGGGACTGAGTGGATAGAGCGAGCAGGGCAGTGGGACTGAGTGAATAGAGCGAGCAGGGCAGTGAGATTGCGTGAATAGAGCGAGCAGGGCAGTGGGATTGAGTGAATAGAGCGAGCAGGGCAGTGGGATTGAGTGAATAGAGCGAGCAAGGCAGTGGGACTGAGTGAATAGAGCGAGCAGGGCAGTGGGACTCAGTGGATAGAGCGAGCAGGGCAGTGGGACTGAGTGAATAGAGCGAGCAGGGCAGTGGGATTGAGTGAATAGAGCGAGCAGGGCAGTGGGGCTGAGTGAATAGAGCGAGCAGGGCAGTGGAATTGAGTGAATGGAGCGAGCAGGGCAGTGGGACGGAGTGAATTGAGCGAGCAGGGCAGTTGGATTGAGTGAATAGAGCGAGCGGGGCAGAGGGGCGGAGTGAACAGAGCGAACAGGGCAGTGGGATAGAGTGAATAGAGCGAGCAGGGCAGTGGGGCTGAGTGAATAGAGCGAGCAGGGCAGTGGGGCTGAGTGAATAGAGCGAGCAGGGCAGTGGGATTGAGTGAATAGAGCGAGAAGGGCAGTGGGACTGAGTGAATAGAGCGAGCAAGGCAGTGGGACTGAGTGAATAGAGCGAGCAGCGCAGTGGGACTGAGTGAATAGAGCGAGCAGGGCAGTGGGACTGAGTGGACAGAGCGAGCAGGGCAGTGGGACTGAGTGAATAGAGCGAGCAGGGCAGTGGGATTGAGTGAATAGAGCGAGCAGGGCAGTGGGATTGAGTGAATAGAGCGAGCAGGGCAGTGGGATTGAGTGAATAGAGCGAGCAGGGCAGTGGGACTGAGTGAATAGAGCGAGCTGGGCAGTGGGGCTGAGTGAAGAGAGCGAGCAGGGCAGTGGGATTGAGTGAATAGAGCGAGCAGGGCAGTGGGTCTGAGTGAATAGAGCGAGCAGGGCAGTGGGGCTGAGTGAATAGAGCGAGCAGGTCACTGGGACTGAGTGAATAGAGTGAGCAGGGAAGTGTGATTGAGTGGATAGAGCGAGCAAGGCAGTGGGGCTGAGTGGATAGAGCGATCAGGGCAGTGGGGCTGAGTGGATAGAGCGATCAGGGCAGTGGGGCTGAGTGAATAGAGCGAGCAGGGCAGTGGGGCTGAGTGAATAGAGCGAGCAGGGCAGTGGGTCTGAGTGAATAGAGCGAGCAGGGCAGTGGGGCTGAGTGAATAGAGCGAGCAGGTCACTGGGACTGAGTGAATAGAGCGAGCAGGTCACTGGGACTGAGTGGATAGAGCGAGCAAGGCAGTGGGGCTGAGTGGATAGAGCGATCAGGGCAGTGTGATTGAGTGGATAGAGCGAGCAAGGCAGTGCGGCTGAGTGGATAGAGCGAGCAGGGCAGTGGGACTGAGTGAATAGAGCGAGCAGGGCAGTGGGATTGAGTGAATAGAGCGAGCAGGGCAGTGGGTCTGAGTGAATAGAGCGAGCAGGGCAGTGGGGCTGAGTGAATAGAGCGAGCAGGGCAGTGGGACTGAGTGAATAGAGCGAGCAGGGCAGTGGGGCTGAGTGAATAGAGCGAGCAGGGCAGTGGGATTGAGTGAATAGAGCGAGCAAGGCAGTGGGATTGAGTGAATAGAGCGAGCAGGGCAGTGGGATTGAGTGAATAGAGCGAGCAAGGCAGTGGGACTGAGTGGACAGAGCGAGCAGGGCAGTGGGATTAAGTGAATAGAGCGAGCAGGGCAGTGGGACTGAGTGAATAGAGCGAGCTGGGCAGTGGGACTGAGTGGATAGAGCGAGCAGGGCAGTGGGCCTGAGTGAATAGAGCGAGCAGGGCAGTGGGACTGAGTGGATAGAGCGAGCAGGGCAGTGGGATTGTGTGAATAGAGCGAGCAAGGCAGTGGGACTGAGTGAATAGAGCGAGCAGGGCAGTGCGACTGAGTGAATAGAGCGAGCAGGGCAGTGGGACTGAGTGAATAGAGCGAGCAGCGCAGTGGGACTGAGTGAATAGAGCGAGCAGGGCAGTGGGATTGAGTGGACAGAGCGATCAGGGCAGTGGGACTGAGTGAATAGAGCGAGCAGGGCAGTGGGATTGAGTGAATAGAGCGAGGAAGGCAGTGGCACTGAGTGGACAGAGCGAGCAGGGCAGTGGGACTGAGTGGACAGAGCGATCAGGGCAGTGGGACTGAGTGAATAGAGCGAGCAGGGCAGTGGGATTGAGTGAATAGAACGAGCAGGGCAGTGGGATTGAGTGAATAGAGCGAGCAGGGCAGTGGGATTGAGTGAATAGAGCGAGCAGGGCAGTGGGACTGAGTGAATAGAGCGAGCTGGGCAGTGAGGCTGAGTGAAGAGAGCGAGCAGGGCAGTGGGATTGAGTGAATAGAGCGAGCAGGGCAGTGGGTCTGAGTGAATAGAGCGAGCAGGGCAGTGGGGCTGAGTGAATAGAGCGAGCAGGTCACTGGGACTGAGTGAATAGAGTGAGCAGGGAAGTGAGATTGAGTGGATAGAGCGAGCAAGGCAGTGGGGCTGAGTGGATAGAGCGATCAGGGCAGTGGGGCTGAGTGGATAGAGCGATCAGGGCAGTGGGGCTGAGTGAATAGAGCGAGCAGGGCAGTGGGATTGAGTGAATAGAGCGAGCAAGGCAGTGCGGCTGAGTGGATAGAGCGAGCAGGGCAGTGGGACTGAGTGAATAGAGCGAGCAGGGCAGTGGGGCTGAGTGAATAGAGCGAGCAGGGCAGTGGGTCTGAGTGAATAGAGCGAGCAGGGCAGTGGGGCTGAGTGAATAGAGCGAGCAGGTCACTGGGACTGAGTGGATAGAGCGAGCAAGGCAGTGGGGCTGAGTGGATAGAGCGATCAGGGCAGTGTGATTGAGTGGATAGAGCGAGCAAGGCAGTGGGGCTGAGTGGATAGAGCGAGCAGGGCAGTGGGACTGAGTGAATAGAGCGAGCAGGGCAGTGGGATTGAGTGAATAGAGCGAGCAGGGCAGTGAGATTGAGTGAATAGAGCGAGCAGGGCAGTGGGTCTGAGTGAATAGAGCGAGCAGGGCAGTGGGGCTGAGTGAATAGAGCGAGCAGGGCAGTGGGACTGAGTGGATAGAGCGAGCAGGGCAGTGGGACTGAGTGGATAGAGCGAGCAGGGCAGTGGGATTAAGTGAATAGAGCGAGCAAGGCAGTGGGACAGAGTGAATAGAGCAAGCAGGGCAGTGGGACTGAGTGGATAGAGCGAGCAGGGCAGTGGGCCTGAGTGAATAGAGCGAGCAGGGCAGTGGGATTGAGTGAATAGAGCGAGCAAGGCAGTGGGACTGAGTGAATAGAGCGAGCAGGGCAGTGGGATTGAGTGGATAGAGCGAGCAGGGCAGTGGGACTGAGTGAATAGAGCGAGCAGGGCAGTGGGACTGAGTGGATAGAGCGAGCAGGGCAGTGGGATTGAGTGGATAGAGCGAGCAGGGCAGTGGGACTGAGTGAATAGAGCGAGCAGGGCAGTGGGATTGAGTGGATAGAGCGAGCAGGGCAGTGGGACTGAGTGGATAGAGCAAGCAGGGCAGTGGGGCTGAGTGAATAGAGCGAGCAGGGCAGTGGGGCTGAGTGAATAGAGCGAGCAGGGCAGTGGGACTGAGTGGATAGAGCGAGCAAGGCAGAGGGACTGAGTGGATAGAGCGAGCAGGGCAGTGGGACTGAGTGGATAGAGCGAGCAGGGCAGTGGGGCTGAGTGAATAGAGCGAGCAGGGAAGTGGGACTGAGTGGATAGAGTGAGCAGGGCAGTGGGTCTGTGCGAGCAGGGCAGTGGGGCTGAGTGGATAGAGCGAGCAGGGCAGTGGGTCTGAGTGAATAGAGCGAGCAGGGCAGTGGGATTGAGTGAATAGAGCAAGCAGGGCAGTGGGACTGAGTGAATAGAGCGAGCAGGGCAGTGGGATTGAGTGAATAGAGCAAGCAAGGCAGTGGGACTGAGTGGATAGAGCGAGCAGGGCAGTGGGATTGAGTGAATAGAGCGAGCAGCGCAGTGGGGCTGAGTGAATAGAGCGAGCAGGGCAGTGGGACTGAGTGAATAGAGCGAGCAGGGCAGTGGGATTGAGTGGATAGAGCGAGCAGGGCAGTGGGGCTGAGTGAATAGAGCGAGCAGGGCAGTGGGGCTGAGTGAATAGAGCGAGCAGGGCAGTGGGATTGAGTGGATAGAGCGAGCAGGGCAGTGGGGCTGAGTGAATAGAGCGAGCAGGGCAGTGGGGCTGAGTGAATAGAGCGAGCAGGGCAGTGGGACTGAGTGGATAGAGCGAGCAGGGCAGTGGGATTGAGTGAATAGAGCAAGCAAGGCAGTGGGACTGAGTGAATAGAGCGAGCAGGGCAGTGGGACTGAGTGGCTAGATCAAGCAGGGCAGTGGGACTGAGTGAATAGAGCGAGCAGGGCAGTGGGACTGAGTGGCTAGATCAAGCAGGGCAGTGGGACTGAGTGGATAGAGCGAGCAGGGCAGTGGGATTGAATGAAGTGGGATTGATTGAAGCAAGGCAGTGGGACTGAGTGAATAGAGCGAGCAGGGCAGTGGGACTGAGTGGCTAGATCAAGCAGGGCAGTGGGACTGAGTGAATAGAGCGAGCAGGGCAGTGGGGCTGAGTGAATAGAGCGAGCAGGGCAGTGGGACTGAGTGGATAGAGCGAGCAGGGCAGTGGGATTGAGTGAATAGAGCAAGCAAGGCAGTGGGACTGAGTGAATAGAGCGAGCAGGGCAGTGGGACTGAGTGAATAGAGCGAGCAGGGCAGTGGGACTGAGTGGCTAGATCAAGCAGGGCAGTGGGACTGAGTGGATAGAGCGAGCAGGGCAGTGGGATTGAGTGAATAGAGCGAGCAGGGCAGTGGGCTGTGTGAATAGAGCGAGCAGGTCAGTGGGATTGAGTGAATAGAGCGAGCAGGGCAGTGGGGCTGAGTGAATAGAGGGAGCTGGGCAGTGGGGCTGAGTAAATTGAGCGAGCAGGGCAGTGGGATTGAGTGAATAGAGCGAGCAGGGCAGTGGGTCTGAGTGAATAGAGCGAGCAGGGCACTGAGGCTGAGTGAATAGAGCGAGCAGGTCACTGGGACTGAGTGAATAGAGCGAGCAGGTCACTGGGACTGAGTGAATAGAGTGAGCAGGGCAGTGTGATTGAGTGGATAGAGCGAGCAAGGCAGTGGGGCTGAGTGGATAGAGCGATCAGGGCAGTGGGGCTGAGTGAATAGAGCGAGCAGGGCAGTGGGGCTGAGTGAATAGAGCGAGCAGGGCAGTGGGTCTGAGTGAATAGAGCGATCAGGGCAGTGGGGCTGAGTGAATAGAGCGAGCAGGGCAGTGTGATTGGGTGGATAGAGCGAGCAAGGCAGTGAGGCTGAGTGGATAGAGCGAGCAGGGCAGTGGGACTGAGTGAATAGAGCTTGCAGGGCAGTGGGATTGAGTGAATAGAGCGAGCAGGGCAGTGGGATTGAGTGAATAGAGCGAGCAGGGCAGTGAGATTGAGTGAATAGGGCGAGCAGGGCAGTAGGTCTGAGTGAATAGAGCGAGCAGGGCAGTGGGGCTGAGTGAATAGAGCGAGCAGGGCAGCGGGACTGAGTGGATAGAGCGAGCAGGGCAGTGGGATTGAGTGGATGGAGCGAGCAGGGCAGTGGGATTGAGTGAATAGAGCGAGCAAGGCAGTGGGATTGAGTCAATAGAGCGAGCAGGGCAGTGGGACTGAGTGAATAGAGCGAGCAAGGCAGTGGGATTGAGTCAATAGAGCGAGCAAGGCAGTGGGACTGAGTGAATAGAGCGAGCAGGGCAGTGGGACTGAGTGGCGAGAGCGAGCAGGGCAGTGGGGTTGAGTGAATAGAGCGAGCAAGGCAGTGGGACTGAGTGAATACAGCGAGCAGGGCAGTGGGATTGAGTGGACAGAGCGAGCAGGGCAGTGGGACTGAGTGAATAGAGCGAGCAGGGCAGTGGGATTGAGTGAATAGAGCAAGCAAGGCAGTGGGACTGAGTGAATAGAGCGAGCAGGGCAGTGGGATTGAGTGGATAGAGCGAGCAGGGCAGTGGGACTGAGTGGATAGAGCGAGCAGGGCAGAGGGACTGAGTGAATAGAGCGAGCAGGGCAGTGGCACTGAGTGGATAGAGCGAGCTGGGCAGTGGGTCTGAGCGAGCAGGGCAGTGGGGCTGAGTGAATAGAGAGAGCAGGGCAGTGGGATTGAGTGAATAGAGCGAGCAGGGCAGTGGGTCTGAGTGAATAGAGCGAGCAGGGCAGTGGGTCTGAGTGAATAGAGCGAGCAGGGCAGTGGGACTGAGTGAATAGAGCGAGCAGGGCAGTGGGGCTGAGTGAATAGAGCGAGCAGCGCAGTGGGACTGAGTGGATAGAGCGAGCAGGGCAGTGGGGCTGAGTGAATAGAGCGAGCAGGGCAGTGGGGCTGAGTGGATAGAGCGAGCAGGGCAGTGGGACTGAGTGGATAGAGCGAGCAGGGCAGTGGGACTGAGTGGATAGAGCGAGCAGGGCAGTGGGATTGAGTGAATAGAGCAAGCAAGGCAGTGGGACTGAGTGAATAGATCGAGCAGGGCAGTGGGACTGAGTGGATAGAGCGAGCAGGGCAGTGGGATTGAGTGAATAGAGCGAGCAGGGCAGTGGGATTGAGTGAATAGAGCGAGCAGGGCAGTGGGACTGAGTGAATAGAGCGAGCAAGGCAGTGGGGCTGAGTGAATAGAGCGAGCAGGGCAGAGGGACTGAGTGAATAGAGCGAGCAGGGCAGTGGGACTGAGTGGATAGAGCGAGCTGGGCAGTGGGTCTGAGCGAGCAGGGCAGTGGGGCTGAGTGAATAGAGCGAGCAGGGCAGTGGGGCTGAGTGGATAGAGCGAGCAGGGCAGTGGGACTGAGTGGATAGAGCGAGCAGGGCAGTGGGATTGAGTGAATAGAGCAAGCAAGGCAGTGGGACTGAGTGAATAGATCGAGCAGGGCAGTGGGACTGAGTGGATAGAGCGAGCAGGGCAGTGGGACTGAGTGAATAGAGCGAGCAGGGCAGTGAGATTGCGTGAATAGAGCGAGCAGGGCAGTGGGATTGAGTGAATAGAGCGAGCAGGGCAGTGGGATTGAGTGAATAGAGCGAGCAAGGCAGTGGGACTGAGTGAATAGAGCGAGCAGGGCAGTGGGACTCAGTGGATAGAGCGAGCAGGGCAGTGGGACTGAGTGAATAGAGCGAGCAGGGCAGTGGGATTGAGTGAATAGAGCGAGCAGGGCAGTGGGGCTGAGTGAATAGAGCGAGCAGGGCAGTGGAATTGAGTGAATGGAGCGAGCAGGGCAGTGGGACGGAGTGAATTGAGCGAGCAGGGCAGTTGGATTGAGTGAATAGAGCGAGCGGGGCAGAGGGGCGGAGTGAACAGAGCGAACAGGGCAGTGGGATTGAGTGAATAGAGCGAGCAGGGCAGTGGGGCTGAGTGAATAGAGCGAGCAGGGCAGTGGGGCTGAGTGAATAGAGCGAGCAGGGCAGTGGGATTGAGTGGACAGAGCGAGCAGGGCAGTGGGATTGAGTGGACAGAGCGAGCAGGGCAGTGGGATTGAGTGAATAGAGCGAGCAGGGCAGTGGGATTGAGTGAATAGAGCGAGCAGGGCAGTGGGATTCAGTGGACAGAGCGAGCAGGGCAGTGGGATTGAGTGGATAGAGCGAGCAGGGCAGTGGGACTGAGTGAATAGAGCGAGCAGGGCAGTGCGACTGAGTGAATAGAGCGAGCAAGGCAGTGGGACTGAGTGAATAGAGCGAGCAGCGCAGTGGGACTGAGTGAATAGAGCGAGCAGGGCAGTGGGACTGAGTGGACAGAGCGAGCAGGGCAGTGGGACTGAGTGAATAGAGCGAGCAGGGCAGTGGGATTGAGTGAATAGAGCGAGCAGGGCAGTGGGATTGAGTGAATAGAGCGAGCAGGGCAGTGGGATTGAGTGAATAGAGCGAGCAGGGCAGTGGGACTGAGTGAATAGAGCGAGCTGGGCAGTGGGGCTGAGTGAAGAGAGCGAGCAGGGCAGTGGGATTGAGTGAATAGAGCGAGCAGGGCAGTGGGTCTGAGTGAATAGAGCGAGCAGGGCAGTGGGGCTGAGTGAATAGAGCGAGCAGGTCACTGGGACTGAGTGAATAGAGTGAGCAGGGAAGTGTGATTGAGTGGATAGAGCGAGCAAGGCAGTGGGGCTGAGTGGATAGAGCGATCAGGGCAGTGGGGCTGAGTGGATAGAGCGATCAGGGCAGTGGGGCTGAGTGAATAGAGCGAGCAGGGCAGTGGGGCTGAGTGAATAGAGCGAGCAGGGCAGTGGGTCTGAGTGAATAGAGCGAGCAGGGCAGTGGGGCTGAGTGAATAGAGCGAGCAGGTCACTGGGACTGAGTGAATAGAGCGAGCAGGTCACTGGGACTGAGTGGATAGAGCGAGCAAGGCAGTGGGGCTGAGTGGATAGAGCGATCAGGGCAGTGTGATTGAGTGGATAGAGCGAGCAAGGCAGTGGGGCTGAGTGGATAGAGCGAGCAGGGCAGTGGGACTGAGTGAATAGAGCGAGCAGGGCAGTGGGATTGAGTGAATAGAGCGAGCAGGGCAGTGGGTCTGAGTGAATAGAGCGAGCAGGGCAGTGGGGCTGAGTGAATAGAGCGAGCAGGGCAGTGGGACTGAGTGAATAGAGCGAGCAGGGCAGTGGGGCTGAGTGAATAGAGCGAGCAGGGCAGTGGGATTGAGTGAATAGAGCGAGCAAGGCAGTGGGATTGAGTGAATGGAGCGAGCAGGGCAGTGGGATTGAGTGAATAGAGCGAGCAAGGCAGTGGGACTGAGTGGACAGAGCGAGCAGGGCAGTGGGATTAAGTGAATAGAGCGAGCAGGGCAGTGGGACTGAGTGAATAGAGCGAGCTGGGCAGTGGGACTGAGTGGATAGAGCGAGCAGGGCAGTGGGCCTGAGTGAATAGAGCGAGCAGGGCAGTGGGACTGAGTGGATAGAGCGAGCAGGGCAGTGGGATTGTGTGAATAGAGCGAGCAAGGCAGTGGGATTGAGTGAATAGAGCGAGCAGGGCAGTGCGACTGAGTGAATAGAGCGAGCAGGGCAGTGGGACTGAGTGAATAGAGCGAGCAGGTCACTGGGACTGAGTGAATAGAGCGAGCAGCGCAGTGGGACTGAGTGAATAGAGCGAGCAGGGCAGTGCGACTGAGTGAATAGAGCGAGCAGCGCAGTGGGACTGAGTGAATAGAGCGAGCAGGGCAGTGGGATTGAGTGGACAGAGCGATCAGGGCAGTGGGACTGAGTGAATAGAGCGAGCAGGGCAGTGGGATTGAGTGAATAGAGCGAGGAAGGCAGTGGCACTGAGTGGACAGAGCGAGCAGGGCAGTGGGACTGAGTGGACAGAGCGATCAGGGCAGTGGGACTGAGTGAATAGAGCGAGCAGGGCAGTGGGATTGAGTGAATAGAACGAGCAGGGCAGTGGGATTGAGTGAATAGAGCGAGCAGGGCAGTGGGATTGAGTGAATAGAGCGAGCAGGGCAGTGGGACTGAGTGAAGAGAGCGAGCAGGGCAGTGGGATTGAGTGAATAGAGCGAGCAGGGCAGTGGGATTGAGTGAATAGAGCGAGCAGGGCAGTGGGACTGAGTGAAGAGAGCGAGCAGGGCAGTGGGATTGAGTGAATAGAGCGAGCAGGGCAGTGGGATTGAGTGAATAGAGCGAGCTGGGCAGTGAGGCTGAGTGAAGAGAGCGAGCAGGGCAGTGGGATTGAGTGAATAGAGCGAGCAGGGCAGTGAGTCTGAGTGAATAGAGCGAGCAGGGCAGTGGGGCTGAGTGAATAGAGCGAGCAGGTCACTGGGACTGAGTGAATAGAGTGAGCAGGGAAGTGAGATTGAGTGGATAGAGCGAGCAAGGCAGTGGGGCTGAGTGGATAGAGCGATCAGGGCAGTGGGGCTGAGTGGATAGAGCGATCAGGGCAGTGGGGCTGAGTGAATAGAGCGAGCAGGGCAGTGGGATTGAGTGAATAGAGCGAGCAAGGCAGTGCGGCTGAGTGGATAGAGCGAGCAGGGCAGTGGGACTGAGTGAATAGAGCGAGCAGGGCAGTGGGGCTGAGTGAATAGAGCGAGCAGGGCAGTGGGTCTGAGTGAATAGAGCGAGCAGGGCAGTGGGGCTGAGTGAATAGAGCGAGCAGGTCACTGGGACTGAGTGGATAGAGCGAGCAAGGCAGTGGGGCTGAGTGGATAGAGCGATCAGGGCAGTGTGATTGAGTGGATAGAGCGAGCAAGGCAGTGGGGCTGAGTGGATAGAGCGAGCAGGGCAGTGGGACTGAGTGAATAGAGCGAGCAGGGCAGTGGGATTGAGTGAATAGAGCGAGCAGGGCAGTGAGATTGAGTGAATAGAGCGAGCAGGGCAGTGGGTCTGAGTGAATAGAGCGAGCAGGGCAGTGGGGCTGAGTGAATAGAGCGAGCAGGGCAGTGGGACTGAGTGGATAGAGCGAGCAGGGCAGTGGGACTGAGTGGATAGAGCGAGCAGGGCAGTGGGATTAAGTGAATAGAGCGAGCAAGGCAGTGGGACAGAGTGAATAGAGCAAGCAGGGCAGTGGGACTGAGTGGATAGAGCGAGCAGGGCAGTGGGCCTGAGTGAATAGAGCGAGCAGGGCAGTGGGATTGAGTGAATAGAGCGAGCAAGGCAGTGGGACTGAGTGAATAGAGCGAGCAGGGCAGTGGGATTGAGTGGATAGAGCGAGCAGGGCAGTGGGACTGAGTGAATAGAGCGAGCAGGGCAGTGGGACTGAGTGGATAGAGCGAGCAGGGCAGTGGGATTGAGTGGATAGAGCGAGCAGGGCAGTGGGACTGAGTGAATAGAGCGAGCAGGGCAGTGGGATTGAGTGGATAGAGCGAGCAGGGCAGTGGGACTGAGTGGATAGAGCAAGCAGGGCAGTGGGGCTGAGTGAATAGAGCGAGCAGGGCAGTGGGGCTGAGAGAATAGAGCGAGCAGGGCAGTGGGACTGAGTGGATAGAGCGAGCAAGGCAGAGGGACTGAGTGGATAGAGCGAGCAGGGCAGTGGGACTGAGTGGATAGAGCGAGCAGGGCAGTGGGGCTGAGTGAATAGAGCGAGCAGGGAAGTGGTACTGAGTGGATAGAGTGAGCAGGGCAGTGGGTCTGTGCGAGCAGGGCAGTGGGGCTGAGTGGATAGAGCGAGCAGGGCAGTGGGTCTGAGTGAATAGAGCGAGCAGGGCAGTGGGATTGAGTGAATAGAGCAAGCAGGGCAGTGGGACTGAGTGAATAGAGCGAGCAGGGCAGTGGGATTGAGTGAATAGAGCAAGCAAGGCAGTGGGACTGAGTGGATAGAGCGAGCAGGGCAGTGGGATTGAGTGAATAGAGCGAGCAGCGCAGTGGGGCTGAGTGAATAGAGCGAGCAGGGCAGTGGGACTGAGTGAATAGAGCGAGCAGGGCAGTGGGATTGAGTGGATAGAGCGAGCAGGGCAGTGGGGCTGAGTGAATAGAGCGAGCAGGGCAGTGGGGCTGAGTGAATAGAGCGAGCAGGGCAGTGGGATTGAGTGGATAGAGCGAGCAGGGCAGTGGGGCTGAGTGAATAGAGCGAGCAGGGCAGTGGGGCTGAGTGAATAGAGCGAGCAGGGCAGTGGGACTGAGTGGATAGAGCGAGCAGGGCAGTGGGATTGAGTGAATAGAGCAAGCAAGGCAGTGGGACTGAGTGAATAGAGCGAGCAGGGCAGTGGGATTGAATGAAGTGGGATTGATTGAAGCAAGGCAGTGGGACTGAGTGAATAGAGCGAGCAGGGCAGTGGGACTGAGTGGCTAGATCAAGCAGGGCAGTGGGACTGAGTGAATAGAGCGAGCAGGGCAGTGGGGCTGAGTGAATAGAGCGAGCAGGGCAGTGGGACTGAGTGGATAGAGCGAGCAGGGCAGTGGGATTGAGTGAATAGAGCAAGCAAGGCAGTGGGACTGAGTGAATAGAGCGAGCAGGGCAGTGGGACTGAGTGAATAGAGCGAGCAGGGCAGTGGGACTGAGTGGCTAGATCAAGCAGGGCAGTGGGACTGAGTGGATAGAGCGAGCAGGGCAGTGGGATTGAATGAATAGAGTGAGCAGGGCAGTGGGATTGAGTGAATAGAGCGAGCAGGGCAGTGGTACGGAGTGAATAGAGCGAGCAGGGCAGTGGGACTGAGTGGCTAGATCAAGCAGGGCAGTGGGACTGAGTGGATAGAGCGAGCAGGGCAGTGGGATTGAATGAATAGAGTGAGCAGGGCAGTGGGATTGAGTGAATAGAGCGAGCAGGGCAGTGGGACTGAGTGAATAGAGCGAGCAGGGCAGTGAGATTGAGTGAATAGAGCGAGCAGGGCAGTGGGATTGAGTGAAGATTGAGTGAATAGAGCGAGCAGGGCAGTGGGATTGAGTGAATAGAGCGAGCAGGGCAGTGGGATTGAGTGAATAGAGCGAGCAGGGCAGTGGGACTGAGTGAATAGAGCGAGCAGGGCAGTGAGATTGAGTGAATAGAGCGAGCAGGGCAGTGGGGCTGAGTGAATAGAGCGAGCAGGGCAGTGGGATTGAGTGGACAGAGCAAGCAGGGCAGTGGGATTGAGTGAATAGAGCGAGCAGGGCAGTGGGGCTGAGTGGATAGAGCAAGCAGGGCAGTGGGACTGAGTGAATAGAGCAAGCAGGGCAGTGGGACTGAGTGAATAGAGCGAGCAGGGCAGTGGGATTGAGTGAATAGAGCGAGCAGGGCAGTGGGACTGAGTGAATAGAGCAAGCAGGGCAGTGGGACTGAGTGAATAGAGCGAGCAGGGCAGTGGGATTGAGTGAATAGAGCGAGCAGGGCAGTGGGATTGAGTGAATAGAGCGAGCAGGGCAGTGGGGCTGAGTGAATAGAGCGAGCAGGGCAGTGGGACTAAGGGGATAGAGCAAGCAGGGCAGTGGGACTGAGTGAATAGAGCGAGCAGGGCAGTGGGATTGAGTGAATAGAGCGAGCAGGGCAGTGGGGCTGAGTGAATAGAGTGAGCAGGGCAGTGGGGCTGAGTGAATAGAGCGAGCAGGGCAGTGGGACTGAGTGAATAGAGCGAGCAGGGCAGTGGGACTGAGTGGATAGAGCAAGCAGGGCAGTGGGATTGAGTGAATAGAGCAAGCAGGGCAGTGGGATTGAGAGAATAGAGCGAGCAGGGCAGTGGGACTGAGTGAATAGAGCGAGCAGGGCAGTGGGATTGAGTGAATAGAGCGAGCAGGGCAGTGGGACTGAGTGAATAGAGCGAGCAGGGCAGTGGGACTGAGTGAATAGAGCGAGCAGGGCAGTGGGACTGAGTGGATAGAGCGAGCAGGGCAGTGGGATTGAGTGAATAGAGCGAGCAGGGCAGTGGGATTGAGTGAATAGAGCGAGCAGGGCAGTGGGACTGAGTGAATAGAGCGAGCAAGGCAGTGGGACTGAGTGAATAGAGCGAGCAGGGCAGTGGGATTGAGTGAATAGAGCGAGCGGGGCAGTGGGACTGAGTGGATAGAGCGAGCAGGGCAGTGGGATTGAGTGGATAGAGCGAGCAAGGCAGTGGGGCTGAGTGAATAGAGCGAGCAGGGCAGTGAGATTGAGTGAATAGAGCGAGCAGGGCAGTGGGTCTGAGTGGATAGAGCGAGCAGGGCAGTGGGGCTGAGTGAATAGAGCGAGCAGGGCAGTGGGATTGAGTGAAGAGAGCGAGCAGGGCAGTGGGGCTGAGTGGATAGAGCGAGCAGGGCAGTGGGGCTGAGTGAATAGAGCGAGCAGGGCAGTGGGATTGAGTGAATAGAGCGAGCAGGGCAGTGGGGCTGAGTGAATAGAGCGAGCAGGGCAGTGGGATTGAGTGAATAGAGCAAGCAGGGCAGTGGGACTGAGTGAATAGAGCGAGCAGGGCAGTGGGGCTGAGTGGATAGAGCGAGCAGGGCAGTGGGATTGAGTGAATAGAGCGAGCAGGGCAGTGGGATTGAGTGAATAGAGCGAGCAGGGCAGTGGGGCTGAGTGAATAGAGCGAGCAGGGCAGTGGGACTGAGTGGATAGAGCGAGCAAGGCAGAGGGACTGAGTGGATAGAGCGAGCAGGGCAGTGGGACTGAGTGGATAGAGCGAGCAGGGCAGTGGGGCTGAGTGAATAGAGCGAGCAGGGCAGTGGGACTGAGTGGATAGAGTGAGCAGGGCAGTGGGTCTGTGCGAGCAGGGCAGTGGGGCTGAGTGGATAGAGCGAGCAGGGCAGTGGGTCTGAGTGAATAGAGCGAGCAGGGCAGTGGGATTGAGTGAATAGAGCAAGCAGGGCAGTGGGACTGAGTGAATAGAGCGAGCAGGGCAGTGGGATTGAGTGAATAGAGCAAGCAAGGCAGTGGGACTGAGTGGATAGAGCGAGCAGGGCAGTGGGATTGAGTGAATAGAGCGAGCAGCGCAGTGGGGCTGAGTGAATAGAGCGAGCAGGGCAGTGGGACTGAGTGAATAGAGCGAGCAGGGCAGTGGGATTGAGTGGATAGAGCGAGCAGGGCAGTGGGGCTGAGTGAATAGAGCGAGCAGGGCAGTGGGGCTGAGTGAATAGAGCGAGCAGGGCAGTGGGATTGAGTGGATAGAGCGAGCAGGGCAGTGGGGCTGAGTGAATAGAGCGAGCAGGGCAGTGGGGCTGAGTGAATAGAGCGAGCAGGGCAGTGGGACTGAGTGGATAGAGCGAGCAGGGCAGTGGGATTGAGTGAATAGAGCAAGCAAGGCAGTGGGACTGAGTGAATAGAGCGAGCAGGGCAGTGGGACTGAGTGAATAGAGCGAGCAGGGCAGTGGGACTGAGTGGCTAGATCAAGCAGGGCAGTGGGACTGAGTGGATAGAGCGAGCAGGGCAGTGGGATTGAATGAAGTGGGATTGATTGAAGCAAGGCAGTGGGACTGAGTGAATAGAGCGAGCAGGGCAGTGGGACTGAGTGGCTAGATCAAGCAGGGCAGTGGGACTGAGTGAATAGAGCGAGCAGGGCAGTGGGGCTGAGTGAATAGAGCGAGCAGGGCAGTGGGACTGAGTGGATAGAGCGAGCAGGGCAGTGGGATTGAGTGAATAGAGCAAGCAAGGCAGTGGGACTGAGTGAATAGAGCGAGCAGGGCAGTGGGACTGAGTGAATAGAGCGAGCAGGGCAGTGGGACTGAGTGGCTAGATCAAGCAGGGCAGTGGGATTGAGTGAATAGAGCGAGCAGGGCAGTGGGATTGAGTGAAGATTGAGTGAATAGAGCGAGCAGGGCAGTGGGATTGAGTGAATAGAGCGAGCAGGGCAGTGGGATTGAGTGAATAGAGCGAGCAGGGCAGTGGGACTGAGTGAATAGAGCGAGCAGGGCAGTGAGATTGAGTGAATAGAGCGAGCAGGGCAGTGGGGCTGAGTGAATAGAGCGAGCAGGGCAGTGGGATTGAGTGGACAGAGCAAGCAGGGCAGTGGGATTGAGTGAATAGAGCGAGCAGGGCAGTGGGGCTGAGTGGATAGAGCAAGCAGGGCAGTGGGACTGAGTGAATAGAGCAAGCAGGGCAGTGGGACTGAGTGAATAGAGCGAGCAGGGCAGTGGGATTGAATGAATAGAGCGAGCAGGGCAGTGGGACTGAGTGAATAGAGCAAGCAGGGCAGTGGGACTGAGTGAATAGAGCGAGCAGGGCAGTGGGATTGAGTGAATAGAGCGAGCAGGGCAGTGGGATTGAGTGAATAGAGCGAGCAGGGCAGTGGGGCTGAGTGAATAGAGCGAGCAGGGCAGTGGGACTAAGGGGATAGAGCAAGCAGGGCAGTGGGACTGAGTGAATAGAGCGAGCAGGGCAGTGGGATTGAGTGAATAGAGCGAGCAGGGCAGTGGGGCTGAGTGAATAGAGTGAGCAGGGCAGTGGGGCTGAGTGAATAGAGCGAGCAGGGCAGTGGGACTGAGTGAATAGAGCGAGCAGGGCAGTGGGACTGAGTGGATAGAGCAAGCAGGGCAGTGGGATTGAGTGAATAGAGCAAGCAGGGCAGTGGGATTGAGAGAATAGAGCGAGCAGGGCAGTGGGACTGAGTGAATAGAGCGAGCAGGGCAGTGGGATTGAGTGAATAGAGCGAGCAGGGCAGTGGGACTGAGTGAATAGAGCGAGCAGGGCAGTGGGACTGAGTGAATAGAGCGAGCAGGGCAGTGGGACTGAGTGGATAGAGCGAGCAGGGCAGTGGGATTGAGTGAATAGAGCGAGCAGGGCAGTGGGATTGAGTGAATAGAGCGAGCAGGGCAGTGGGACTGAGTGAATAGAGCGAGCAAGGCAGTGGGACTGAGTGAATAGAGCGAGCAGGGCAGTGGGATTGAGTGAATAGAGCGAGCAGGGCAGTGGGACTGAGTGGATAGAGCGAGCAGGGCAGTGGGATTGAGTGGATAGAGCGAGCAAGGCAGTGGGGCTGAGTGAATAGAGCGAGCAGGGCAGTGAGATTGAGTGAATAGAGCGAGCAGGGCAGTGGGTCTGAGTGGATAGAGCGAGCAGGGCAGTGGGGCTGAGTGAATAGAGCGAGCAGGGCAGTGGGATTGAGTGAAGAGAGCGAGCAGGGCAGTGGGGCTGAGTGGATAGAGCGAGCAGGGCAGTGGGGCTGAGTGAATAGAGCGAGCAGGGCAGTGGGATTGAGTGAATAGAGCGAGCAGGGCAGTGGGGCTGAGTGAATAGAGCGAGCAGGGCAGTGGGATTGAGTGAATAGAGCAAGCAGGGCAGTGGGACTGAGTGAATAGAGCGAGCAGGGCAGTGGGGCTGAGTGGATAGAGCGAGCAGGGCAGTGGGATTGAGTGAATAGAGCGAGCAGGGCAGTGGGATTGAGTGAATAGAGCGAGCAGGGCAGTGGGGCTGAGTGAATAGAGCGAGCAGGGCAGTGGGACTGAGTGAATAGAGCGAGCAGGGCAGTGGGATTGAGTGAATAGAGCGAGCAGGGCAGTGGGACTGAGTGGATAGAGCGAGCAGGGCAGTGGGATTGAGTGAATAGAGCGAGCAAGGCAGTGGGGCTGAGTGAATAGAGCGAGCAGGGCAGTGGGATTGAGTGAATAGAGCGAGCAGGGCAGTGGGGCTGAGTGAATAGAGCGAGCAGGGCAGTGAGATTGAGTGAATAGAGCGAGCAGGGCAGTGGGATTGAGTGAATAGAGCGAGCAGGGCAGTGGGATTGAGTGAATAGAGCGAGCAGGGCAGTGGGGCTGAGTGAATAGAGCGAGCAGGGCAGTGAGATTGAGTGAATAGAGCGAGCAGGGCAGTGGGTCTGAGTGGATAGAGCGAGCAGGGCAGTGGGGCTGAGTGTATAGAGCGAGCAGGGCAGTGGGATTGAGTGAATAGAGCGAGCAGGGCAGTGGGGCTGAGTGGATAGAGCGAGCAGGGCAGTGGGGCTGAGTGAATAGAGCGAGCAGGGCAGTGGGATTGAGTGAATAGAGCGAGCAGGGCAGTGGGGCTGAGTGAATAGAGCGAGCAGGGCAGTGGGATTGAGTGAATAGAGCAAGCAGGGCAGTGGGACTGAGTGAATAGAGCGAGCAGGGCAGTGGGGCTGAGTGGATAGAGCGAGCAGGGCAGTGGGACTGAGTGGATAGAGCGAGCAGGGCAGTGGGATTGAGTGAATAGAGCGAGCAGGGCAGTGGGACTGAGTGGATAGAGCGAGCAGGGCAGTGGGACTGAGTGAATAGAGCGAGCAGGGCAGTGGGACGGAGTGAATAGAGCGAGCAGGGCAGTGGGGCTGAGTGAATAGAGCGAGCAGGGCAGTGGGACTGAGTGAATAGAGCGAGCAGGGCAGTGGGACTGAGTGAATAGAGCGAGCAAGGCAGTGGGACTGAGTGAATAGAGCGAGCAGGGCAGTGGGATTGAGTGAATAGAGCGAGCAGGGCAGTGGGATTGAGTGAATAGAGCGAGCAGGGCAGTGGGATTGAGTGAATAGAGCGAGCAAGGCAGTGGGACTGAGTGAATAGAGCGAGCAGGGCAGTGGGATTGAGTGAATAGAGCGAGCAGGGCAGTGGGGCTGAGTGAATAGAGCGAGCAGGGCAGTGAGCTTGAGTGAATAGAGCGAGCAGGGCAGTGGGGCTGAGTGAATAGAGCGAGCAGGGCAGTGGGACTGAGTGGATAGAGCGAGCAGGGCAGTGGGATTGAGTGAATAGAGCGAGCAAGGCAGTGGGGCTGAGTGAATAGAGCAGCAAGGCAGTGGGGCTGAGTGAATAGAGCGAGCAGGGCAGTGAGATTGAGTGAATAGAGCGAGCAGGGCAGTGGGACTGAGCGGATAGAGCGAGCAGGGCAGTGGGGCTGAGTGAATCGAGCGAGCAGGGCAGTGGGACTGAGTGAATCGAGCGAGCAGGGCAGTGGGGCTGAGTGACTAGAGCGAGCAGGGCAGTGGGACTGAGTGGGTAGAGCGAGCAAGGCAGTGGGGCAGGTGGATCGAGAGAGGTCAGTGGGATTGAGTGAATAGAGAGGGCAGTGGGACTAAGTGGATAGAGCGAGCAGGGCAGTGGGATTGAGTGAATAGAGCAAGCAGGGCAGTGGGACTGAGTGGATAGAGCGAGCAGGGCAGTGGGATTGAGTGGATAGAGCGAGCAAGGCAGTGGGGCTGAGTGAATAGAGCGAGCAGGGCAGTGAGATTGAGTGAATAGAGCGAGCAGGGCAGTGGGTCTGAGTGGATAGAGCGAGCAGGGCAGTGGGGCTGAGTGAATAGAGCGAGCAGGGCAGTGGGATTGAGTGAAGAGAGCGAGCAGGGCAGTGGGGCTGAGTGGATAGAGCGAGCAGGGCAGTGGGGCTGAGTGAATAGAGCGAGCAGGGCAGTGGGATTGAGTGAATAGAGCGAGCAGGGCAGTGGGGCTGAGTGAATAGAGCGAGCAGGGCAGTGGGATTGAGTGAATAGAGCAAGCAGGGCAGTGGGACTGAGTGAATAGAGCGAGCAGGGCAGTGGCGCTGAGTGGATAGAGCGAGCAGGGCAGTGGGATTGAGTGAATAGAGCGAGCAGGGCAGTGGGATTGAGTGAATAGAGCGAGCAGGGCAGTGGGGCTGAGTGAATAGAGCGAGCAGGGCAGTGGGACTGAGTGAATAGAGCGAGCAGGGCAGTGGGATTGAGTGAATAGAGCGAGCAGGGCAGTGGGACTGAGTGGATAGAGCGAGCAGGGCAGTGGGATTGAGTGAATAGAGCGAGCAAGGCAGTGGGGCTGAGTGAATAGAGCGAGCAGGGCAGTGGGATTGAGTGAATAGAGCGAGCAGGGCAGTGGGGCTGAGTGAATAGAGCGAGCAGGGCAGTGAGATTGAGTGAATAGAGCGAGCAGGGCAGTGGGATTGAGTGAATAGAGCGAGCAGGGCAGTGGGGCTGAGTGAATAGAGCGAGCAGGGCAGTGAGATTGAGTGAATAGAGCGAGCAGGGCAGTGGGTCTGAGTGGATAGAGCGAGCAGGGCAGTGGGGCTGAGTGAATAGAGCGAGCAGGGCAGTGGGATTGAGTGAATAGAGCGAGCAGGGCAGTGGGGCTGAGTGGATAGAGCGAGCAGGGCAGTGGGGCTGAGTGAATAGAGCGAGCAGGGCAGTGGGATTGAGTGAAGAGAGCGAGCAGGGCAGTGGGGCTGAGTGGATAGAGCGAGCAGGGCAGTGGGGCTGAGTGAATAGAGCGAGCAGGGCAGTGGGATTGAGTGAATAGAGCGAGCAGGGCAGTGGGGCTGAGTGAATAGAGCGAGCAGGGCAGTGGGATTGAGTGAATAGAGCAAGCAGGGCAGTGGGACTGAGTGAATAGAGCGAGCAGGGCAGTGGGGCTGAGTGGATAGAGCGAGCAGGGCAGTGGGATTGAGTGAATAGAGCGAGCAGGGCAGTGGGATTGAGTGAATAGAGCGAGCAGGGCAGTGGGGCTGAGTGAATAGAGCGAGCAGGGCAGTGGGACTGAGTGAATAGAGCGAGCAGGGCAGTGGGATTGAGTGAATAGAGCGAGCAGGGCAGTGGGACTGAGTGGATAGAGCGAGCAGGGCAGTGGGATTGAGTGAATAGAGCGAGCAAGGCAGTGGGGCTGAGTGAATAGAGCGAGCAGGGCAGTGGGATTGAGTGAATAGAGCGAGCAGGGCAGTGGGGCTGAGTGAATAGAGCGAGCAGGGCAGTGAGATTGAGTGAATAGAGCGAGCAGGGCAGTGGGATTGAGTGGATAGAGCGAGCAGGGCAGTGGGGCTGAGTGAATAGAGCGAGCAGGGCAGTGGGATTGAGTGAAGAGAGCGAGCAGGGCAGTGGGGCTGAGTGGATAGAGCGAGCAGGGCAGTGGGGCTGAGTGAATAGAGCGAGCAGGGAAGTGGGATTGAGTGAATAGAGCGAGCAGGGCAGTGGGGCTGAGTGAATAGAGCGAGCAGGGCAGTGGGATTGAGTGAATAGAGCAAGCAGGGCAGTGGGACTGAGTGAATAGAGCGAGCAGGGCAGTGGGGCTGAGTGGATAGAGCGAGCAGGGCAGTGGGATTGAGTGAATAGAGCGAGCAGGGCAGTGGGATTGAGTGAATAGAGCGAGCAGGGCAGTGGGGCTGAGTGAATAGAGCGAGCAGGGCAGTGGGACTGAGTGAATAGAGCGAGCAGGGCAGTGGGATTGAGTGAATAGAGCGAGCAGGGCAGTGGGACTGAGTGGATAGAGCGAGCAGGGCAGTGGGATTGAGTGAATAGAGCGAGCAAGGCAGTGGGGCTGAGTGAATAGAGCGAGCAGGGCAGTGGGATTGAGTGAATAGAGCGAGCAGGGCAGTGGGGCTGAGTGAATAGAGCGAGCAGGGCAGTGAGATTGAGTGAATAGAGCGAGCAGGGCAGTGGGATTGAGTGAATAGAGCGAGCAGGGCAGTGGGGCTGAGTGAATAGAGCGAGCAGGGCAGTGAGATTGAGTGAATAGAGCGAGCAGGGCAGTGGGTCTGAGTGGATAGAGCGAGCAGGGCAGTGGGGCTGAGTGAATAGAGCGAGCAGGGCAGTGGGATTGAGTGAATAGAGCGAGCAGGGCAGTGGGGCTGAGTGGATAGAGCGAGCAGGGCAGTGGGGCTGAGTGAATAGAGCGAGCAGGGCAGTGGGGCTGAGTGAATAGAGCGAGCAGGGCAGTGGGATTGAGTGAATAGAGCGAGCAGGGCAGTGGGGCTGAGTGAATAGAGCGAGCAGGGCAGTGGGATTGAGTGAATAGAGCGAGCAGGGCAGTGGGGCTGAGTGGATAGAGCGAGCAGGGCAGTGGGACTGAGTGGATAGAGCGAGCAGGGCAGTGGGATTGAGTGAATAGAGCGAGCAGGGCAGTGGGACTGAGTGGATAGAGCGAGCAGGGCAGTGGGACTGAGTGAATAGAGCGAGCAGGGCAGTGGGGCTGAGTGAATAGAGCGAGCAGGGCAGTGGGACTGAGTGAATAGAGCGAGCAGGGCAGTGGGACTGAGTGAATAGAGCGAGCAGGGCAGTGGGACTGAGTGGATAGAGCGAGCAGGGCAGTGGGATTGAGTGAATAGAGCGAGCAGGGCAGTGGGATTGAGTGAATAGAGCGAGCAGGGCAGTGGGACTGAGTGAATAGAGCGAGCAAGGCAGTGGGACTGAGTGAATAGAGCGAGCAGGGCAGTGGGATTGAGTGAATAGAGCGAGCAGGGCAGTGGGACTGAGTGGATAGAGCGAGCAGGGCAGTGGGATTGAGTGGATAGAGCGAGCAAGGCAGTGGGGCTGAGTGAATAGAGCGAGCAGGGCAGTGAGATTGAGTGAATAGAGCGAGCAGGGCAGTGGGTCTGAGTGGATAGAGCGAGCAGGGCAGTGGGGCTGAGTGAATAGAGCGAGCAGGGCAGTGGGATTGAGTGAAGAGAGCGAGCAGGGCAGTGGGGCTGAGTGGATAGAGCGAGCAGGGCAGTGGGGCTGAGTGAATAGAGCGAGCAGGGCAGTGGGATTGAGTGAATAGAGCGAGCAGGGCAGTGGGGCTGAGTGAATAGAGCGAGCAGGGCAGTGGGATTGAGTGAATAGAGCAAGCAGGGCAGTGGGACTGAGTGAATAGAGCGAGCAGGGCAGTGGGGCTGAGTGGATAGAGCGAGCAGGGCAGTGGGATTGAGTGAATAGAGCGAGCAGGGCAGTGGGATTGAGTGAATAGAGCGAGCAGGGCAGTGGGGCTGAGTGAATAGAGCGAGCAGGGCAGTGGGACTGAGTGAATAGAGCGAGCAGGGCAGTGGGATTGAGTGAATAGAGCGAGCAGGGCAGTGGGACTGAGTGGATAGAGCGAGCAGGGCAGTGGGATTGAGTGAATAGAGCGAGCAAGGCAGTGGGGCTGAGTGAATAGAGCGAGCAGGGCAGTGGGATTGAGTGAATAGAGCGAGCAGGGCAGTGGGGCTGAGTGAATAGAGCGAGCAGGGCAGTGAGATTGAGTGAATAGAGCGAGCAGGGCAGTGGGATTGAGTGAATAGAGCGAGCAGGGCAGTGGGATTGAGTGAATAGAGCGAGCAGGGCAGTGGGGCTGAGTGAATAGAGCGAGCAGGGCAGTGAGATTGAGTGAATAGAGCGAGCAGGGCAGTGGGTCTGAGTGGATAGAGCGAGCAGGGCAGTGGGGCTGAGTGTATAGAGCGAGCAGGGCAGTGGGATTGAGTGAATAGAGCGAGCAGGGCAGTGGGGCTGAGTGGATAGAGCGAGCAGGGCAGTGGGGCTGAGTGAATAGAGCGAGCAGGGCAGTGGGATTGAGTGAATAGAGCGAGCAGGGCAGTGGGGCTGAGTGAATAGAGCGAGCAGGGCAGTGGGATTGAGTGAATAGAGCAAGCAGGGCAGTGGGACTGAGTGAATAGAGCGAGCAGGGCAGTGGGGCTGAG
This sequence comes from Scyliorhinus torazame, assembly GCF_047496885.1. Lineage (NCBI taxonomy): Eukaryota > Metazoa > Chordata > Chondrichthyes > Carcharhiniformes > Scyliorhinidae > Scyliorhinus > Scyliorhinus torazame. The sequence goes on along the minus strand of NC_092736.1, from coordinate 7,099,745 downwards.
TGGATAGAGCGAGCAGGGCAGTGGGACTGAGTGGATAGAGCGAGCAGGGCAGTGGGATTGAGTGAATAGAGCGAGCAGGGCAGTGGGACTGAGTGGATAGAGCGAGCAGGGCAGTGGGACTGAGTGAATAGAGCGAGCAGGGCAGTGGGACGGAGTGAATAGAGCGAGCAGGGCAGTGGGGCTGAGTGAATAGAGCGAGCAGGGCAGTGGGACTGAGTGAATAGAGCGAGCAGGGCAGTGGGACTGAGTGAATAGAGCGAGCAAGGCAGTGGGACTGAGTGAATAGAGCGAGCAGGGCAGTGGGATTGAGTGAATAGAGCGAGCAGGGCAGTGGGATTGAGTGAATAGAGCGAGCAGGGCAGTGGGATTGAGTGAATAGAGCGAGCAAGGCAGTGGGACTGAGTGAATAGAGCGAGCAGGGCAGTGGGATTGAGTGAATAGAGCGAGCAGGGCAGTGGGGCTGAGTGAATAGAGCGAGCAGGGCAGTGAGCTTGAGTGAATAGAGCGAGCAGGGCAGTGGGGCTGAGTGAATAGAGCGAGCAGGGCAGTGGGACTGAGTGGATAGAGCGAGCAGGGCAGTGGGATTGAGTGAATAGAGCGAGCAAGGCAGTGGGGCTGAGTGAATAGAGCAGCAAGGCAGTGGGGCTGAGTGAATAGAGCGAGCAGGGCAGTGAGATTGAGTGAATAGAGCGAGCAGGGCAGTGGGACTGAGCGGATAGAGCGAGCAGGGCAGTGGGGCTGAGTGAATCGAGCGAGCAGGGCAGTGGGACTGAGTGAATCGAGCGAGCAGGGCAGTGGGGCTGAGTGACTAGAGCGAGCAGGGCAGTGGGACTGAGTGGGTAGAGCGAGCAAGGCAGTGGGGCAGGTGGATCGAGAGAGGTCAGTGGGATTGAGTGAATAGAGAGGGCAGTGGGACTAAGTGGATAGAGCGAGCAGGGCAGTGGGATTGAGTGAATAGAGCAAGCAGGGCAGTGGGACTGAGTGGATAGAGCGAGCAGGGCAGTGGGATTGAGTGGATAGAGCGAGCAAGGCAGTGGGGCTGAGTGAATAGAGCGAGCAGGGCAGTGAGATTGAGTGAATAGAGCGAGCAGGGCAGTGGGTCTGAGTGGATAGAGCGAGCAGGGCAGTGGGGCTGAGTGAATAGAGCGAGCAGGGCAGTGGGATTGAGTGAAGAGAGCGAGCAGGGCAGTGGGGCTGAGTGGATAGAGCGAGCAGGGCAGTGGGGCTGAGTGAATAGAGCGAGCAGGGCAGTGGGATTGAGTGAATAGAGCGAGCAGGGCAGTGGGGCTGAGTGAATAGAGCGAGCAGGGCAGTGGGATTGAGTGAATAGAGCAAGCAGGGCAGTGGGACTGAGTGAATAGAGCGAGCAGGGCAGTGGCGCTGAGTGGATAGAGCGAGCAGGGCAGTGGGATTGAGTGAATAGAGCGAGCAGGGCAGTGGGATTGAGTGAATAGAGCGAGCAGGGCAGTGGGGCTGAGTGAATAGAGCGAGCAGGGCAGTGGGACTGAGTGAATAGAGCGAGCAGGGCAGTGGGATTGAGTGAATAGAGCGAGCAGGGCAGTGGGACTGAGTGGATAGAGCGAGCAGGGCAGTGGGATTGAGTGAATAGAGCGAGCAAGGCAGTGGGGCTGAGTGAATAGAGCGAGCAGGGCAGTGGGATTGAGTGAATAGAGCGAGCAGGGCAGTGGGGCTGAGTGAATAGAGCGAGCAGGGCAGTGAGATTGAGTGAATAGAGCGAGCAGGGCAGTGGGATTGAGTGAATAGAGCGAGCAGGGCAGTGGGGCTGAGTGAATAGAGCGAGCAGGGCAGTGAGATTGAGTGAATAGAGCGAGCAGGGCAGTGGGTCTGAGTGGATAGAGCGAGCAGGGCAGTGGGGCTGAGTGAATAGAGCGAGCAGGGCAGTGGGATTGAGTGAATAGAGCGAGCAGGGCAGTGGGGCTGAGTGGATAGAGCGAGCAGGGCAGTGGGGCTGAGTGAATAGAGCGAGCAGGGCAGTGGGATTGAGTGAAGAGAGCGAGCAGGGCAGTGGGGCTGAGTGGATAGAGCGAGCAGGGCAGTGGGGCTGAGTGAATAGAGCGAGCAGGGCAGTGGGATTGAGTGAATAGAGCGAGCAGGGCAGTGGGGCTGAGTGAATAGAGCGAGCAGGGCAGTGGGATTGAGTGAATAGAGCAAGCAGGGCAGTGGGACTGAGTGAATAGAGCGAGCAGGGCAGTGGGGCTGAGTGGATAGAGCGAGCAGGGCAGTGGGATTGAGTGAATAGAGCGAGCAGGGCAGTGGGATTGAGTGAATAGAGCGAGCAGGGCAGTGGGGCTGAGTGAATAGAGCGAGCAGGGCAGTGGGACTGAGTGAATAGAGCGAGCAGGGCAGTGGGATTGAGTGAATAGAGCGAGCAGGGCAGTGGGACTGAGTGGATAGAGCGAGCAGGGCAGTGGGATTGAGTGAATAGAGCGAGCAAGGCAGTGGGGCTGAGTGAATAGAGCGAGCAGGGCAGTGGGATTGAGTGAATAGAGCGAGCAGGGCAGTGGGGCTGAGTGAATAGAGCGAGCAGGGCAGTGAGATTGAGTGAATAGAGCGAGCAGGGCAGTGGGATTGAGTGGATAGAGCGAGCAGGGCAGTGGGGCTGAGTGAATAGAGCGAGCAGGGCAGTGGGATTGAGTGAAGAGAGCGAGCAGGGCAGTGGGGCTGAGTGGATAGAGCGAGCAGGGCAGTGGGGCTGAGTGAATAGAGCGAGCAGGGAAGTGGGATTGAGTGAATAGAGCGAGCAGGGCAGTGGGGCTGAGTGAATAGAGCGAGCAGGGCAGTGGGATTGAGTGAATAGAGCAAGCAGGGCAGTGGGACTGAGTGAATAGAGCGAGCAGGGCAGTGGGGCTGAGTGGATAGAGCGAGCAGGGCAGTGGGATTGAGTGAATAGAGCGAGCAGGGCAGTGGGATTGAGTGAATAGAGCGAGCAGGGCAGTGGGGCTGAGTGAATAGAGCGAGCAGGGCAGTGGGACTGAGTGAATAGAGCGAGCAGGGCAGTGGGATTGAGTGAATAGAGCGAGCAGGGCAGTGGGACTGAGTGGATAGAGCGAGCAGGGCAGTGGGATTGAGTGAATAGAGCGAGCAAGGCAGTGGGGCTGAGTGAATAGAGCGAGCAGGGCAGTGGGATTGAGTGAATAGAGCGAGCAGGGCAGTGGGGCTGAGTGAATAGAGCGAGCAGGGCAGTGAGATTGAGTGAATAGAGCGAGCAGGGCAGTGGGATTGAGTGAATAGAGCGAGCAGGGCAGTGGGGCTGAGTGAATAGAGCGAGCAGGGCAGTGAGATTGAGTGAATAGAGCGAGCAGGGCAGTGGGTCTGAGTGGATAGAGCGAGCAGGGCAGTGGGGCTGAGTGAATAGAGCGAGCAGGGCAGTGGGATTGAGTGAATAGAGCGAGCAGGGCAGTGGGGCTGAGTGGATAGAGCGAGCAGGGCAGTGGGGCTGAGTGAATAGAGCGAGCAGGGCAGTGGGGCTGAGTGAATAGAGCGAGCAGGGCAGTGGGATTGAGTGAATAGAGCGAGCAGGGCAGTGGGGCTGAGTGAATAGAGCGAGCAGGGCAGTGGGATTGAGTGAATAGAGCGAGCAGGGCAGTGGGGCTGAGTGGATAGAGCGAGCAGGGCAGTGGGACTGAGTGGATAGAGCGAGCAGGGCAGTGGGATTGAGTGAATAGAGCGAGCAGGGCAGTGGGACTGAGTGGATAGAGCGAGCAGGGCAGTGGGACTGAGTGAATAGAGCGAGCAGGGCAGTGGGGCTGAGTGAATAGAGCGAGCAGGGCAGTGGGACTGAGTGAATAGAGCGAGCAGGGCAGTGGGACTGAGTGAATAGAGCGAGCAAGGCAGTGGGACTGAGTGAATAGAGCGAGCAGGGCAGTGGGATTGAGTGAATAGAGCGAGCAGGGCAGTGGGATTGAGTGAATAGAGCGAGCAGGGCAGTGGGATTGAGTGAATAGAGCGAGCAAGGCAGTGGGACTGAGTGAATAGAGCGAGCAGGGCAGTGGGATTGAGTGAATAGAGCGAGCAGGGCAGTGGGGCTGAGTGAATAGAGCGAGCAGGGCAGTGGGACTGAGTGGATAGAGCGAGCAGGGCAGTGGGATTGAGTGAATAGAGCGAGCAGGGCAGTGGGATTGAGTGAATAGAGCGAGCAGGGCAGTGGGATTGAGTGAATAGAGCGAGCAGGGCAGTGGGATTGAGTGAATAGAGCGAGCAGGGCAGTGGGATTGAGTGAATAGAGCGAGCAGGGCAGTGGGATTGAGTGAATAGAGCGAGCAAGGCAGTGGGACTGAGTGAATAGAGCGAGCAGGGCAGTGGGATTGAGTGAATAGAGCGAGCAGGGCAGTGGGGCTGAGTGAATAGAGCGAGCAGGGCAGTGGGATTGAGTGGATAGAGCGAGCAGGGCAGTGGGATTGAGTGAATAGAGCGAGCAAGGCAGTGGGGCTGAGTGAATAGAGCAGCAAGGCAGTGGGGCTGAGTGAATAGAGCGAGCAGGGCAGTGAGATTGAGTGAATAGAGCGAGCAGGGCAGTGGGACTGAGCGGATAGAGCGAGCAAGGCAGTGGGATTGGGTGAATAGAGCGAGCAGGGCAGTGGGACTGAGTGGATAGAGCGAGCAGGGCAGTGGGGCTGAGTGAATAGAGCGAGCAGGGCAGTGGGACTGAGTGGATAGAGCGAGCAGGGCAGTGGGGCTGAGTGAATCGAGCGAGCAGGGCAGTGGGACTGAGTGAATCGAGCGAGCAGGGCAGTGGGGCTGAGTGACTAGAGCGAGCAGGGCAGTGGGACTGAGTGAATAGAGCGAGCAGGGCAGTGGGACTGAGTGGGTAGAGCGAGCAAGGCAGTGGGGCAGGTGGATCGAGAGAGGTCAGTGGGATTGAGTGAATAGAGAGGGCGGTGGGACTAAGTGGATAGAGCGAGCAGGGCAGTGGGATTGAGTGAATAGAGCGAGCAGGGCAGTGGGACTGAGTGGATAGAGCGAGCAGGGCAGTGGGATTGAGTGAATAGAGCGAGCAGGGCAGTGGGACTGAGTGAATAGAGCGAGCAGGGCAGTGGGTCTGAGTGAATAGAGCGAGCAGTGCAGTGGGACTGAGTGGATAGAGCGAGCAGGGCAGTGGGATTGAGTGAATAGAGCGAGCAGGGCAGTGGGACTGAGTGGATAGAGCGAGCAGGGCAGTGGGACTGAGTGAATAGAGCGAGCAGTGCAGTGGGACTGAGTGGATAGAGCGAGCAGGGCAGTGGGACTGAGTGGATAGAGCGAGCAGGGCAGTGGGACTGAGTGAATAGAGCGAGCAGGGCAGTGGGACTGAGTGGATAGAGCGAGCAAGGCAGTGGGGCAGGTGGATAGAGAGAGGTCAGTGGGATTGAGTGAATAGAGCGAGCAGGGCAGTGGGATTGAGTGGATAGAGCGAGCAGGGCAGTGGGGCTGAGTGAATAGAGCGAGCAGGGCAGTGGGACTGAGTGAATAGAGCGAGCAGGGCAGTGGGACTGAGTGGATAGAGCGAGCAGGGCAGTGGTACTGAGTGAATAGAGCGAGCAGGGCAGTAGGTCTGAGTGAGTAGAGCGAGCAGGGCAGTGGGGCTGAGTGAATAGAGCGAGCAGGGCAGTGGGACTGAGTGGATAGAGCGAGCAAGGCAGTGGGGCAGGTGGATAGAGAGAGGTCAGTGGAATTGAGTGAATAGAGAGGGCAGTGGGACTAAGTGGATGGAGCGAGCAGGGAGCAGGCATGCTGGGATAAACCCGCCCAGACTGAACGGGGATCGGACCCTATTCTCCTGACACCAATCTGATCCACACCAGCCATCCAGCAACCGAGCCAAACAGCCAATAGTGGGGGGAACGGAGATCAGGCCTGTGCAAGAGGCCGGGTATTGGGGGGAACAGAGAGATCTGGGGAGGTGTTGGGCTGGAGGACGTTACAGAGATAAAAGCAGGCGTGGCCCTGGAGGAAGTTCATCACGAGGGTGGGTATATTCAATCTGGAGCATCACCCGGACCCTATCGATGGGCCAAAGGCAGATTTCTCACAGCGACGGTATTCCGAGCTCAGTTACTGCCCACACTTACTCCGAGAGACTCTCGTGTACCAGTGTTTGCTGCCCAGAGAGATGAAGAACCTGCAGACGGTCGACAGGAGCTGACGGAACACTTTCATTTCTCACAGGGGTTTCTGCGCTGCGACCTGCAAGAGGAAAAGAGCAAGAGGATGGTCACTGGGCAAGGTAGACTCATTGTCAAACAAGACAGAAATACAGAGCAGAAATACAGGGCAGAAATACAGGGCAGAAATACAGGGCAGTAATACAGGGCAGTAATACAGGGCAGTAATACAGGGCAGTAATACAGGGCAGAAATACAGGAGAGAAATACAGGAGAGAAATACAGGAGAGAAATACAGGAGAGAAATACAGGACAGAAATACAGGACAGAAATGCAGGACAGAAATGCAGGACAGAAATGCAGGACAGAAATGCAGGACAGAAATGCAGGACAGAGATACAGGACAGTTATACAGGACAGTGATACAGGACAGTGATACAGGACAGAGATACAGGACAGAGATACAGGACAGAGATACAGGACAGAGATACAGGACAGTGATACAGGACAGCGATACAGGACAGCGATACAGGACAGCGATACAGGACAGCGATACAGGACAGCAATACAGGACAGCAATACAGGACAGCAATACAGGACAGCAATACAGGACAGCAATACAGGACAGCAATACAGGACAGCAATACAGGACAGCAATACAGGACAGAAATACAGGGCAGAAATACAGGGCAGAATACAGGGGCGAAATACAGGAGAGAAATACAGGACAGTAATACAGGACAGTAATACAGGACAGTAATACGGGACAGTAATACAAGACAGAAATACAAGACAGAAATACAGGGCAGAAATACAGGGCAGAAATACAGGGCAGAAATACAGGGCAGAAATACAGGGCAGAAATACAGGGCAGAAATACAGGGCAGAAATACAGGGCAGAAATACAGGGCAGAAATACAGGAGAGAAATACAGGAGAGAAATACAGGAGAGAAATACAGGAGAGAAATACAGGACAACAATACTGGACAGCAATACTGGACAGCAATACAGGACAGCAATACAGGACAGCAATACAGGACAGCAATACAGGACAGCAATACAGGACAGCAATACAGGACAGCAATACAGGACAGCAATACAGGACAGCAATACAGGACAGCAATACAGGACAGCAATACAGGACAGCAATACAGGACAGCAATACAGGACAGCAATACAGGACAGCAATACAGGACAGCAATACAGGACAGCAATACAGGACAGCAATACAGGACAGCAATACAGGACAGCAATACAGGACAGCAATACAGGACAGCAATACAGGACAGCAATACAGGACAGCAATACAGGAGAGCAATACAGGAGAGAAATACAGGAGAGAAATACAGGAGAGAAATACAGGAGAGAAATACAGGAGAGAAATACAGGAGAGAAATACAGGAGAGAAATACAGGAGAGAAATACAGGAGAGAAATACAGGAGAGAAATACAGGAGAGAAATACAGGAGAGAAATACAGGAGAGAAATACAGGAGAGAAATACAGGAGAGAAATACAGGAGAGAAATACAGGAGAGAAATACAGGAGAGAAATACAGGAGAGAAATACAGGAGAGAAATACAGGAGAGAAATACAGGAGAGAAATACAGGACAGAAATACAGGAGAGAAATACAGGACAGAAATACAGGACAGAAATACAGGACAGAAATACAGGGCAGAAATATAGGTCAAGATCCCTCAACCAAAATGCCTGGGGCCGAGTACGTGTCGGATTTTGGAATTTTTCGGATTTTAATTTCCGTGGGGGAGTCACGGCCTATTCCCACTTGTGACATCACATCGGCGTTTGGAAAAAAAGTGCGGATTTGGGAATTTCGGATAAGGGATGCTCAACCTGCAGCTTCATCACAGAGTTTAACTGACCTGGAACTGGTCACCTTGCTGAACGATGTCCATGTCAGTGTTTATACTTCACACAACTCTCCTCCCACCCCAGCTCTGTATTCCTGACACCCCCCACCCCACCTTGATTATCTACCTTTCCCGTCGATGTAACTTCCAGACTTTCCCAAGCTCTGCAGTCACAGAACACATTTAACCACCATTCTGACAGAACACCTGATCGAGTTAAATCACAATAGATTGTTTTTGCACAATAGGTACAAACATACAAAACAAAACTTCTGAAAGACTTTGCTATTTCATACATATATCCATTTATTATCATTTAAAACTTCTCCGTCTAAATACTGACGTCTAACTCATTTTTAACAGGAGTGATGCTGCTCCTTCACCCCCGCCTCCGCTCGCGACCCCCACCACCTCCCTCCGTCCCTCTGCCCTCTCCTCCGACCTCCCGCCCGCATGTGGTTTCCCCCCACCTCCCTCTCTTGAGCGCACCCCCCGTGTGCAAACCGCCCCCCCCGCCCCCCTCCCTCTGGTACGCCCCCACACACCACCATTCCTGGCCAGCTGAGTGGGCAGCCGGAGCCTCTGTTTAACAGGCAGTACCTCTGACGGTGCCTCACTCCCTCAACGCTGCACGGGAGGTTCGGCCTGCATTGTGCGCTCGTGTCCCTGGAGTGGGATTTGACTCCAGGGGGGGAAGAGAGCGAGCTGCGGCTGGCCCGGCAGGAGAATGGAGTTCTGGACGTGTGCACACTACGAAAGACGTACCTGACGGCGTTGGCTCCAGCGCCTCCTCCTTTGACGGGGCGATCTCGGAATGTCCCGGGTCAGGATTAGAGGGGGGCTCCTCAATCCGCAGTCCAGAAGGCATCAGGAAGTGGGCGGTCATTTCCTTGGCATCTCCCAGCTTCTCCTGGCACGAGGCTGCGGGCACGCTCGACGTAACCTCCGACCTGCAACAATTAAATCGGGACGGTCAGGCCCACTCACTGCTCCGAACCCAGGCCGGCAGCTGGAGCCCACGAACCTGCGCGCCAACTCAATCCAGGGCGAGTGGGCAGCCTGGTAGCTGGGGTGCCCGACCTGCAACACTGATTACACCAAACGCTGAACTCCCAAACATAGGACAGGGTGTGCACCAGCCCCAGGGTGGGAACGCCGTTAACACACATTAGGAAAGCAAGAGCCAGCGGGCAACCCTCCAGGCACCTACCCAGAGGTCTTTAACAACTTAATTTCACAACACGAGCAGCACTGACTGCCGGAGCCCAGTCCCCAAGGGGACTTTGTCTAAAACTTCTGCAATCCGCTTAGGGGGAAGGCTTACATTTCTATAGCGGCCGTCACAACCCCAACTTCGCTGCCAGTTAAGTACTTTTTTGTAGCGCAGTCACTATCTCTTTTTTTTTTTTTTAATTTTAAAAATAAATTGAGAGGACCCAATTATTTTTTTCCCCAATTAAGGGGCGATTTGGCGTGGCCAATCCACCTAGCCTGCACATCTTTGGGTCGTGGGGGCGAAACCCACGCAGACACGGGGAGAATGTGCAACTCCATACGGACAGTGACCCCGGGGCCGGGATCGAACCTGGGACCTTGGCGCAGTGAGGCAGCAGTGCTAAGCGCCGCGCCCCCGTCACTATCTGAAAGCAAATTGCTGTAAACGTGGCAGTCAATTTGTGCACAGCAAGCTCCCACAAACAGCAATGAGATAATAACCGGAGAAGCTGTTATTTATTTATTTTTTTAACGGTGCTGTCCGCGGGATGGATATTGGTTCAGGAATCCAGCAGAAATTTCCCAGCTCTTCCCCCCCCCCCCCCCGGGTAGTGCCAGGGGTCTTTTACACCCACCCCCATAGGAGTGGCCGCCTTTGCGCCTTCAAATCGAGCCACTGCAGACCACGTGGTGCAGAGACACCAGAATCAGGATGGTGCATCACTCGAGGGGGGAACCTGGAGACGGATGAAGCAGGAGACAGTGCCTTCACCCCATCGCAATTCACCTGGCAGGGCCTGCGGACGGGATCGCCTGGCCATTCTGTCCACGGGTTTGCAATCCGAAATACATTTCAAGCGATGCTCACCCACCACCTCAGCCAGCAGAATGTTTTGGCAGCTAACAGAACGCGGCCACTGCTCCATGCGTTTCCACGGTTTCAGGGATCAACAGTGACGTCACCCACGGGTCACAGTACAATCAGAGAGCCTAAAGGAATAGGAGGCCATTCCGCCCATCGGGTCTGTGCTAGCTCATCTGGAACAGCCACTCGTCCGTCCAGTTCCAGTCCTCTGCCCTTATTCCACTCGCTGTCAAATATTTAATTTGTTCCTTACAAAAGCCACGATTGATTCGGTCATGTTTTCATGGATTATCATAGAATTTACAATGCAGAAGGAGGCCATTCGGCCCATCAAGTCACACCGCCTCCTGGAAAGAGCACCCTACCCAAGGTCAACACCTCCACCCTATCCCCATAACCCAGTAACCCCACCCAACACTAAGGGCAATTTTGGACACTAAGGGCAATTTATCACGGCCAATCCACCTAACCTGCACATCTTTGGACTGTGGGAGGAAACCGGAGCACCCGGAGGAAACCCACGCGCACACGGGGAGGATGTGCAGACTCTGCACAGACAGTGACTCAAGCCGGAATCGAACCTGGGACCCTGGAGCTGTGAAGCAATTGTGCTATTCACAATGCTACCGTGCTGCCCTTTTGGGAAGGACATTCCACCCTCGACAGCCCTCTGCTATAGCACAGAGTCCTGGCTAGTCTACCAGGAGGAATGAACCCCGATCGAGGCATCTGGCCATATGTAGGGGGTGGTTTAGCGCAGTGGGCTAAACAGCTGGCTTGTCAATGCAGAACAAGGCCAGCAGCGTGGGTTCAATTCCCGTACCTGCCTCCCCGAACAGGCGCCGGAATGTGGCGACTAGGGGCTCTTCACAGCTCTTCATTGAAGCCGACTTGTGACAATAAGCGATTATTATTATTAGGAACGTCCGGCGCTGCAAATTCCCCAGAACGGTACCAAAACACGACCCATTCACTTGCCTTGTTTACCCTGGAGTTTAGGAGAGTGAGGCTCTATATTCAAGTGTTTAAAATGATGGAAGGATCAGATGATTAAACTGGGACCACCTCTCGCTCTCTCTCGCCAATTCTGGTGCCGAAGCGGAGAAGACTTCCATTGGCTAACTAAGGGATTAGCCAGGAGCCGAGGCGGCGACCAGCCTTGGTGGGTTAGTCTCGAAGTGCCGAATGACCTCCTCCAGTTCCAGTACTTCCTGGTTCCGGTGAGAATGGAGGTGGAGCGCACCCTTCCGGATAAGGTCACCAGTTTAATGGTTCCGAGGGCAACAAAACATCTCAAGTTGGGAGGAAAGACTCCAGGGTCTTTCATGTAGCGCCTGTCACAACCTCCAGAATGTCCCAAAGTGCTTTACAGCCAGTGAAATACATTTTGAAGCTGTTGCCCAACAGGGAGGTGCAGCAGCCAATCCGCGCACAGCAAGCTCCCACGCACAATATCATGAATCGAGAATAAAAAGCTCTCATTCAGAATGTAAACAAATGCGGTTCACTGGTGTCCTTTAGGGAAGGAAATCTGCTGACCTTACCCGGTCTGGCCTACACGTCACGCCAGGCCCACAGCAATGGGACGGCCTCTTAATTGCGCCCCGAAATGGCCGAGTGAGCCACCCAGCTCCCCGCCACCTACTCAGGGGCAATAAATGCTGGACTTGCCACGATCCTCACTCAGCAACATATCTGACCCTAGGTCCCGGTCACAACGTACAGGTGAGGAAGTCACCATCAACCACCGTGACAAAGAGGTCCACTTGCTTGGAACCCCATCCACCACCAACAAGGTATGTATTAGCAGGAGGGCAACTTGCCAAAGCTCCTTTCACACCCGTGACCTCTGCCACATACAAGAGCAGCAGGTACCTGGGAACCCCACCACCTGACGTCCCCCTCCAAGTCACTCACCATCCTGACTTGGAAATCTATCGGCCGTTCCTTCACTGTCACTGGGCCAAATCCTGGAACTCCCTCCCTAACAGCACAGTGGGTGTACCTACACCATATGGACTGCAGCGGGTTCGAGAAGGCAGCTCACCTTCTCGAGAGCAATTAGAGGTGGGCAATAAATACTGGGCCTAGTCAGCCACACCCCCATCCTGCGAAGGAATAAAAAAAATAAACATGCAGATGTCAAAAAGATCAGTTGTCCTCCCACCCCCTGCATGGTGACACTTAAAACACTTTGTCCCACGAACGTACCTCCCAGTGGAGTGGCTGGCTGCAGTTCCAGTTTTGTCACCTGTTTGGAGTCCTGTGGCAGGCCGGACATTGGCTTCTGTGAGGAATCAGGAGATAGCAGCATTAAACAACTCACTTATCCTGTCCCCGGCACACACAGCGTCCGGGCTCAAACTCAGCTCTACATCGAGCAACAGTCAGAGTCGGTAACCGCGGTACCATTTCCACCATAGAACCTACAGTGCAGAAGGCCATTCGGCCCATCCCTAAGCCCACAACTCCACCCTATCCCCACAACCCAGTAACCCCTCCTAGCCTTTTTGGAGGCTAAGGGCAATTGATCCTGGCCAATCCACCTAACCTGCACATCTTTGGATTGTGGAAGGAAACCGGAGCACCCGGAGGAAACCCACCCACACACGGGGAGAACGTGCAGACTCCACACAGACAGTGACCCAAGCCGGAATCGAACCTGGGACCCTGGAGCTGTGAAGCAACTGTGCTAACCCACTGTGCCACCGTGTCGCCCAACACGAGCTGGCTCGCCCACTCGATCCCCGGGGAGGAAAGATCATCTGGTAGCATTCCACCTCCGGCCTAAACACCATCAGTTACTCAGCACACAATCCTCCATGGGCCACAGATCCACCCGTGATCACGCTCAGCAACAGGCCACATCAACCGCCAGCGCCCCTCAGTGAGTCACCCTCTCCAACAAAAACCCTTTCCCTCCAAAACCCTCACAAAGCCAAGCCAGTATTGTACATGCAAAATGCACCAGTTAATTTTCTCATAGCAAACCCCCTCCCCCAAAAAGAGAACGGAACGGACAGTGACTCTCGGTGGTGCTGGTTGGGGAGAAGGTTGACAAGGGCAGCAAAGTAGAGAGCCCCGTTTCCCAGTGGATAATGATTCAGGATCAGACATACCGGAGCCCAAAGGCCTTAAGATGGCGTGCACCCCCTCCGCCCTGGGCAAGAACCGATCCCACAGTGGCACAGCGCACTCCCTCCGTACCCACCCCGCGAAGGCACCCCCCACCCGTACCCAACCCACAACAGCAGACCCCCCTCCATACCCACCCCGTGACTGTGCCACCCTCCGTACCCACCCCGTGACAGCACCCCCACCCCCTCCGTACCCACCCCGTGACTGTGCCACCTTCCGTACAGCAATGCAATATCTGCCTCAGTCTGGGGACTTGGCGATTTACTGAATATTTGCAACACTGACAAGGGAAAGGCCGAAAGGTTCAGAAGGATTTCTCCCCGAGTAGCGTCAGCAGCAACAGTCTTCACCCGATCAACGGTCAACCACCTCCTACCGGTATCTGCCTCCTCGGAGGGAATGCTGGAGGGTTCAATGTTTATCTCCTCCGGGCCACGGACACTCCCACTGGTCTTGTTGGCACTGATTTCGGGGTCACTGCCTTGGCTCTCAGACAACTCGAGCAATCCAAAACCAGCCTGAGACGTGCCTGAATAAAACAGAACATTCACAAAATTATCCAAAGGCCATTCAGCCCATCTAATCTCAATCCCTCGCAAAGTCTTCACGCTCTCTCCGAAGTTTGTTCTTTTAAATGTTTCGATTTTGGGAATGCGAGCATCAGTGGTTAGGTCAGAGTTTATTGCCCATCCCTAATTGCCCTGAGGTGGCGGTGAGCTGCCTTCGTGAACCGCTGCAGCCCAGGTGGTGTAGGTGCACCCACTGTGCTGTTAGGGAGGGAGTTCCAGGATGTTGCCCTTGCGACAGTGAAGGAACGGCCGATACATTTCCATGGGCAGCACGGTAACACAGTGGATAGCACTGTGGCTTCACTGCGCCAGGGTCCCAGGTTCGATTCCGGCTTGGGTCACTGTCTGTGCGGAGTCTGCACGTTCTCCCTGTGTGTGCGTGGGTTTCCTCCGGGTGCTCCGGTTTCCTCCCACAGTCCAAAGATGTGCAGGTTAGGTGGATTGGCCATGATAAATTGCCCTTAGTGACCAAAAAGGTTCGGAGGGGTTATCTGGTTACGGGGATAGGGTGGAAGTGAGGGTTTGGGTGGGTCGGTGCACTCCCGATGGGCCGAATGGCCTCCTTCTGCACTGTATGTTCTATGTTCTCAGTCAGGGTGGTGAGCAACCTGGATAGGAACCTCCAGGTGGTGGGGTTCCCAGGTATCGGCTGCTCTTGTCCTTCGAGACGGTAGAGTTTGTGGGTTTGGAAGGTGCTGTCTAAGGAGCCTTGGTGAGTTACTGCAGTGCATCTTGTAGATGGTTCACACTTCTGCAACCTAATGCTTTTTAAGTGATTCCAAGATTTTGGGCTGCATCAATATATCTGAGAATTCACGTTATTTAAACCTATTATAACTTTAATTTCGTACAACTTAACATGAAGTAATAATTTTCCAGATCAGAGTTTCGTCATTAACATCACAACCAGGATTCTCCCCGTGTCTGTGTGGGCTTCACCCCCACAACCCAAAGACGTGCAGGGTAGGCGGATTGGCCACGTTAAGTTGCCCCTTAATTGGGAAAAATAATGTAGCCACCTGGGTTGGCCAATTCCCGACTTAAAATGGAGAACAGCAAAGGCTGAAGGGAAATTCAGCCAACACAGGCAAAAACCAGCAGGTGCAAGTTTACTGTGTATTAAGACTCTGCAGAAACCCAGACAGCATCGATACCAGCAACCATCGGCATAATAATGTAGCGGCCATCTACATACTAATGAGCGATCCCCGGGAACAATCAAAACATTTAAGGTAAACAAGGCCAAGCCAGACTCCCCGGCGCCAGCAGGAGCCAACACAAAAGAGGTTAACGGACACCTAAAGACCGCCCATCGATCAGGGAACAGCTCCAGTATTGGAGAAATCGAACCAAGCAATTGGAACGAAGTCCAATCACTTGGAACCAGGTACGGGGTCCGCCCCGAAAGGCGGGAAGCCCCTGGGGACTATAAAGTAAAGCCCCCAAGTTCAAATCGTCCTTCTTGACAGGGTCACTCAGCAACGCGAAGCAACCCGAGAATGACCTGTCCAGCTGCCTCCAAGAACATAAGTCTTAAGTCAACGCTCGCTACGAGATAGGCGCTCCTAGCTACCAGTCCATACCATCTTTGAATCCCGCAGTTTCAGAATCCGAACGAAAGGCCATTTTTTCCCCTGACCTGGTGGGCCAGTTCCGAAGCTAAGTATAGGCCTGTTAGTTATAGAAATAGCTTAGAAAGTAGAGTTTATGCATGAGTAGTGATTTACTGTGTATAATAAATGTGCTTTCATTTGAATCTTACTAATTGGTGTATTGAGTTATTGATCATTACTTGAACTTGAACCTCGTGGTGGTATCATAAAGATACCTGGCGACTCTAGAACAAAGGTTATAAAACAGAGCCAATTGAACCAACCAAAAGTTAGCAACAATAAATAAATAAATAAAACAATCACAGCCAGTCCACTGAACGTGCCAACTCATCAAGACACTCTGTGTCCATTTGGTCGGCCAGCTATTTGACTGCAGTGGCATCACAGCTGAACACCACCTTACCGGACATCTACGCACTCTCAGCAGGCAGCAACGGGATGTAGTCCAAGCTAGGCCAGCTGAAGCAACCTTGCAGCAGGAGAGGTAATCAGCCAACTCCGGAGTCAGGCCACAGGAGAGGGAGCTTCCCTCCGCGTCCAACCTGTGCGTGAGCCAATCTAAAGGATACTCGACACTGACACTGGGAGGAAGCTGGAAGCTGAACGCATTCCATTCTCGAACACTGACGTCCCCCATCCCAACCGGCACAGAATCCTCACACAGGGCCCAAAGAGCAACAATAAACACAGGCCCGGGATTGGTCCTGCCGTCTTGTCAACAGACCCAATCCTACCTCCAGCACCAATCGAGTTGGTCGTGGAATCTGCGACGTCTCCGCCTTTTCCTTCTCCGGGCCGTGGGCTGTCGTGCGTGTTGGGGGCTCTGCTGGGGTTAAGAAGAAATAAATTAATAGCACCGCCTCCTTTGAAAACCGGTCGTCCAGTCTTCCCTTCCACACGGAGGCACTCGGACGGTAGGGACCCACCCATCATTTTGTCATGTGTGGTCGACACCGCTTACAACACAACCCGGTTTGCAAGGAATGTCCTCGCCAGCCTGTGCTGGAGAACTCCATTCTGTCGCTCGAGATTAAGAAGCCAGGAGAGTGAGGGGTGGGCAATAGATGCTAGCCTAACCAGCGACGTCCGCATTCCAGGAAACAAAATAGATTTTTTTTTTTTTTTAAATGGCCAGGTCATTTATTTTGGTGATGTTGGTTAAGGTGTAAAATTTGGCCAGGGAACTGGGGAGAACTTCCCAGCTCTTCTGCAAAGTAGAGTCATCGGATTTTACATAGCCACCCGAGAGAACAGGCAAGGCCTCCATGTAGCATCTGAACCGAAGGACACCCCCTCCAAACACTGCCGTGCTTCCTCGGCACTGGGAGTGTCAGCCTGGATGGTTTGTACAGTAAGTCTTACAACACCAGGTTAAAGTCCAACAGGTTGGTTGCGAATCACTAGCTTTCGGAGCACTGCTCCTTCCTCAGGTGAATGAAGAGGTAGGTTCCAGGAACATATATACAGACAAAGACGATACTTTGAATGCAAATCTTTGCAGGTAATTAAGTCTTTACAAGTCCTATAAACCTGTACAGGTACTTGTAAAGGCTTAATTACCTGCAAAGATTCGCATTCAAAGTGTCATCTTGCATCTTTAAATTTGTCTATATATGTGTCTCTGGAACCAACCTCTTCATTCACCTGAGGAAGGAGCAGCGCTCCGAAAGCTAGTGACATCGAAACAAACCTGTTGGACTTTAACCGGGTGTTGTAAGACTTCTTACTGTGCTCACCCCAGTCCAACGGCGGCATCTCCACATCATGGATTGTTTGTGCTCGAGCGGGACTGGAACCCGCCACCTTCTGACTCGGAGGCAAGAACGAGATCCGCTGCAGGCGCCTCAATCCATCCCCCTGTCGATCGATCAACTCAATAACAGCGAACAGACACAGAACTGTGGTTTCCCCCCTTTCCTCCTGACACAGGTGAACTCCACCAGGTAACTGGACCCAAGGCCTTCCTTTACAGCCACTGTCCGGTGTCGAAGCCACTTGCCTGGTTTGACCACTGGGCCGAGGTAGACCTTCCGTCGAGGGAATGGGCTGCTCATCCGACCTCTGACCCTCCGCCGTTTCCATGGCACCCGGAACTACCAATGAGGAACCTGGTTACCAGCAGAGTTGAAAGATTAGTCATGGGTGGCGAGTTCCTCTGACGCAACGTCTGAGCGTATCTTTTTTTAAATAAATTTAGAGTTCCCAATTCATTTTTTCCAATTAAGGGGCAATTTAGCGTGGCCAATCCACCTCGCCCGCACATCTTTGGGTTGTGGGGTGAAACCCACGCAGACACGGGGAGAATGTGCAAACTCCACACGGACAGAGACCCAGAGCCGGGATCGAACCTGGGACCCCGGTGCCGTGAGGCAGCAGGGCTAACCCACTGCGCCACCGTGCTGCCCCGTTTCAGCACATCTGCCATGTTGACTGCTGTGTTACGGTGACTGGGTTTGATTTTACCCCGAGCAAATGAAACTTGTGCTAATATTGATCACCGCACACCACACCCACCAACAGTTCTTTATTGCCACCCTGCGGATTTGCTTAATTAATGTGTTTTGAGGAGTAATCCGGGCCCACACAGCAGGTCTGGCACCTCCTTCAACCACATCGCTGTGGGTCTGGAGTCACGTGTAGGCCAGACCGGGTAAGGACGGCAGATTTCCTTCCCCTAAAGGACAATAGTGACCCAGATGGGTTTTTACGACAATCGACGACAGTTCCATGGTCGCCTTTGCGGAGACTAGATTTACATTCCAGACTTTATTGAATTTTAGATTCCACCAGCGGCCATGGTGGGATTTGAACCCTAGTCCCCAGAGCAATGGCCTGAGCCTCTGGGTCACTGGTCTGGTGACGCTGCCACGACCCAATCATCTCCCCCACTTCTGCGACTAAAATATCTTCAGCCAATCCGGGAGTTGGCAAATCACACAATGATTTTTGAAAGTTGATATTTCGGGAGCACGAGGAGGCCACTCGGGCCCTCTCGAGCCGGTTCTGCGATTCAATTCCAGCAGTGCTGATCTGCAATTAACCCCATCTACCCACCTCGGTTCCAGGATTGAAATCGGATCCGCTGGCCTCAGCAGAGTTCCCTGTGTGACAAAGTGGTTTCCTACCTAACATCACCGCCGAGCGGCCTGGCTCTCTCTCATCTTAACGTTCTGGCTCCTTACCCTGGACCCAAGACCCTTCCCCTGACCACCCCAGAAGAAATTCTGTCTCCCTGTACCAACCCTATCGGACCAGCAAATCACTTAATGATCTTAAATAGCTCAATTAGATCATCCTTTAATCTTCTAAACTTCAGAGAATATAAACTGACACGACCTGCCCTAATAATTTAACCCTTTAAGCCCCAGAATAATTCTGGTCAATCCAGAGATCATCTCCTCCCTGAGCCAAATACCTAGAACGCAACGCCATTGGGGTCTAACTAGAGCTGTTATAGCTTCTTACCTTTTAATTTTTCCAATTAAGGGGCAATTTGGTGTGCCCAATGCGCCTAACCCGCACATCTTTGGGTTGCGGGGGTGAGACCCACGCAGACACGGGGAGAATGTGCAAACTCCACACGGACAGTGACCCGGGGACGGGAGCAAACCCGGGTCCTCGCCGCCGTGAGTGCTAACCACTGCGCCCCCATGCCCCCCCGAGCTGTAATAACATAGATTACATAGAATTTACAGTGCAGAAGGAGGCCATTCAGCCCATCGAGCCTGCACAGGCCCTTGGAAAGAGCACCCCCATTTAAGCCCAGAACTCCGCCCCATACCCGTAACCCAGCAACCTCTTTGGACACTAAGGGCAATTCAGCATGGCCAATCGACCTAACCTGCACGTCTTTGGACTGTGGGAGCAAACCGGAGCAACCCCACGCAGACACGGGGAGAACGTGCAGACTTCCCACAGACAGTGACCCAAGCCGGGAACTGAACCTGGGACCCTGGAGCTTTGAAGCAACAATGCTAACCACTGTGCTACCGTGCCGCCCTTAGTCTCCAGCTCTTTGCAATCCAGCCCCCACGGATTCAAGGCCAAACATTCCAACAGGCTTTTAAAATTATTTTTGCCCCTCATCCACCAGTTTCTAATGGTTTCTATACATAGACACCGCCCAGTGCCAATCAAAACCGGTTTTGTGACGGGTAGGTCGTGCCTCACAAACCTTATTGAGTTCTTTGAGAAGTTGACCAAACAGGTGGATGAGGGTAAAGCAGTTGATGTGGTGTATATGGATTTCAGTAAAGCGTTTGATAAGGTTCCCCACGGTAGGCTATAGCAGATAATACGGAGGCATGGGATTCAGAGTGATGTAGCAGTTTGGATCAGAAATTGGCTAGCTGGAAGACAAAGGGTGGTGGTTGATGGGAAATGTTCAGACTGGAGTCCAGTTACTAGTGGTGTACCACAAGGATCTGTTTTGGGGCCACTGCGGTTTGTCATTTTTATAAATGACCTGGAGGAGGGCGTAGAAGGATGGGTGAGTAAATTTGCAGATGACACTAAAGTCGGTGGAGTTGTGGACAGTGCGGAAGGATGTTACAAGTTACAGAGGGACATAGATAAGCTGCAGATCTGAGCTGAGAGGTGGCAAATGGAGTTTAATGCAGAAAAGTGTGAGGTGATTCATTTTGGAAGGAATAACAGGAAGACTGAGTACTGGGCTAATGGTAAGATTCTTGGCAGTGTGGATGAGCAGAGAGATCTCGGTGTCCATGTACATAGATCCCTGAAAGTTGCCACCCAGGTTGAGAGGGTTGTTAAGAAGGCGTACGGTGTGTTAGCTTTTATTAGTAGAGGGATTGAGTTTCGGAGCCATGAGGTCATGTTGCAGCTGTACAAAACTCTGGTGCGGCCGCATTTGGAGTATTGCGTGCAATTCTGGTCGCCGCATTATAGGAAGGATGTGGAAGCATTGGAAAGGGTGCAGAGGAGATATACCAGAATGTTGCCTGGTAAGGAGAGAGAGAAGATCTTATGAGGGAAGGCTGAGGGACTTGAGGCTGTTTTCGTTATTAGAGAGAAGAAGGTTAACAGGTGACTTAATTGAGGCATACAAGATGATCAGGGGATTAGATAGGGTGGACAGTGAGAGCCTTTTTCCTCGGATGGTGATGTCCAGCACGAGGGGACATAGCTTTAAATTGAGGAGAGAAAGATATAGGACAGATGTCAGAGGTAGGTTCTTTACTCAGAGTAGTAAGGGCGTGGAATACCCTGCCTGCAACAGTAGTGGACTCGCCAACATTAAGGGCATTTAAATGGTCATTGGATAGACATATGGACGATAAGGGAATAGTGTAGATGGGCTTTAGAGTGGTTTCATGGGTCGGCACAACATCGAGGGCCGAAGGGCCTGTACTGCGCTGTAATGTTCTATGTTCTATGTTCTAAAGCAAACCTCTGCAGTTCCTAGCATGTCGCCTTTATAACAATAACTCTAATCCATCCTTCTCCCGTTCAAAACCCCACTCTCTCCATGTTAGCAACCTCCCCTTGTCACAGTGCGTCAAAGACTCACAATGTTGCCCGAACCTCAGTAACACACTAGAAATGTGGATGTTCTTTTTTTCATAAACCTTGCATTTATATAGCACCTTTAACATCCTCAGGAGGTCCCACAGCACCTCACAGCCAATATACTTTTTGAAGTGCGCCCACAGTTGTAGAAAACGCACCAGCCAATTTGTGCATAGCTCCCACTAACAGCAATGCAGCAATAGCTAGATCATCTTTTCCTGATGTTGAATTGAGGGATGAATGTTGGCCAGGACACTGGGGGACACCGACTGGCTCTTCCCCAGATCTTTTTCATCCCTCTTGGGGGGCACCTGGGGCCTAAGACCCGTCCCAACACTGCTGCACTCCCTGCCCTTGGGAGGGTCATCTTAGATTTTGTTTTGCTCGAGTTTCGCGAACCTGTAACCTCATGAATCGAGAGGCGAGAGTGGTTGTTCATCGAGGAATCCCACAAGAACCTGTGCGCACAAATCTGGCTCCGGCCAGCTTACCGGAGACATTTTAACCCGAGTTCCATGGGTCCTCACCTTTGTGGGACATTGCCTGCCAGTCAGTGGGCTCCTCGTCATCTCCTACTGACGTCTTGGCAGCCTGTGGGCAAGCGGTCAGCTCCTGGAACGGACAACACAGGGGCGCCCGTGAGTCTGAGGCATTGACACAAATTCACATCAAATCCACATGCTGTCTGACACCGACTCCCAGAGAATACTCGCTTCAGCAATAAACAAGCAATAATAAATCCGTTCGGGAATTCAGGAGAAATAGCTTTACCCAGAGAGCGGCGGGAACGCAGAACCCTCTCTCACAGGGAGTGATTGCGATTAAGAGCACAGGAACATTTAAGGGGGAAGTTACATAAACACACAAGGGAAGTAGGGATTGAAGATTATACTAACAGCGTGAGATGCAGAGGGAGAGGAAGGCCAAGTGTCGCACACAATGACATAGACTAGTTAGGCCCGTTTCTCTATTGTAGAAAAGATATTCAAAGGAAATAGACAACTTGCATTTACATAGCGTTTGATCACCTCACCCAGAAATGCCCCCAAGGATTTTGTGTACAAAGAGTTCACAGGAAGTCTAGTCACTGCTGTTCTGAGAGCGAAACACTTTAGCAGAATTTAACAAGCGGGAATGAGTAGCGCTGAAAAAAGACACATGTTGTCGAAGCTTTTCACCTTGCAACCCATCAGGACAATTGGCAAGAATACCAAATAAAAAGTGAACAATAATTTATATTGAGTGAGAAGAGGGTGCTGAGTGTTTGGCAAGTGGGTTCAGATTGGTCGAGGTGTAGCCAGGGGGAATGCACCAGGCTAACCGATGATCAACAGTTAACTGCCAAGCTTGGTTTGCTCGCTCTCCACGGCTACGACCTGGCTACCGGCCAATCTTTGCTTCAAAAATAATTATCATAGAATTTGCAGTGCAGAAGGAGGCCATTCGGCCCATCGAGTCTGCACCGGCCCTTACAAAGAGCACCCTACTGAAGCCCACGTATCTACCCTATCCCCGTAACCCAGTAACCCCCACTTAAGATGTTTTGGACACTAAGGGCAATTTAGCATGGCCAATCCACCTAACCTGCACATCTTTGGACTGTGGGAGGAAACCGGAGCACCCGGAGGAAACCCACGCAGACACAGGGAGAACGTGTCCCCGTTGGATGTAATGTACTTCGGAGTGACGAAAATGCAATGATTTGACATCCAGGCATCAATACACCGTCATGGTTGGTAACAGGAAAATACCAGAGGAATTCTCAGGAAAATACTGCACAGGAGGCCATTCAGCCCATCGATTTTGTGCCAGCTCTTCGAAAGAGTGATCCAATTAGTTTCACAGCCCACCCTCATTACCCTGCCCACGTTCACGTTTCCTTCTTGAACACTCACCGGCCTTTCGGGCAGAACATTCTAGATCACAATACCTCAAACTGTCTGAAGAATGTGCACCCCTCCTCTTTTCCCAATAATCTTCACTCTGCATTCTATAGTTACCAACCCACTGGAAACAGTTTATCCTGATTTACTGCATGAGAACCTTTCACGGTTCGGAACATAGCCTTCTCCGCTGGAAGGAGAACAATCCCAGTTTTTCCTTGGGAGTTCAGAGAAGGATCACTTGACTAATGCCGGACATTCACCCGGGTGCGGTGAAACAGGAATGGGCGGGGCGGGGAAGGGAAGCAAATTCAGAAATAAACAAATGCACCATCTTCAAATAGCAGAAGCCACCTGCTGGCGCAACACTGGAAGGATTTCCGAAGGGGAAGGGCCCGGGAACACTCACCAAGACGGGACTCTCCGTACGGGGCTGCAGGTTCGACAGACACCTGGCTTGCAGGTGTCGGTAACTCTGCTCAGGGTCATCGTCCGACAGCACGCTCTCCGCCTGGGAATCTTCCACAATCAGGCACGGGGTGTCTTGCTGTGATAGGTCCGGTTCCAGCTGCGTTCCGTTAGGGTCCATGTGCTGAACTAGGAATTAAAAATAACACACACTGGGTCGAAATTCACAGCAGCACAAGAAATAGGAGCCGGAGTGGGACCATTCGGCCCATCGAGCCTGCTCCGCCATTCAATACGATCAGGGCTGGTCTGCGTCTTCAACTCCATTTTCCCACCCGCTCCCAATATCCCTGAATTCCCAGAGACACCAAAACTCTGTCTGTCCCCAGCCTTAAATATACTCAACGACGGAGCAACAACAATCCTCTGGAGTGGAGAATTCCAAAGATTCACAAACCCTTCAATGAAGTCATTGCTCCTCATCTTAATCCTAAATAATCGGCACCCGTGCCCCCGTGTTTTAGATTCTCAGACCAGAGAATGCAGGACCAATTTACTCCGCCCATATCACAGGGGTACATCAACGGCCAACATGCTATTTGTCTTCCTAAGTGTTTGCCAAGCCTGCGTGTTAACCAAAGCAAAATTACAGCGGATGCTGGAATCTGAAGCAAGGGCCAAGGATGCTGGGAAAACCCAGCAGGTCGGGCAGCATCGGTAAGGAGAGAAAATAAGAGTTGACGTTTCCAGTCCGTTTGGCTCTTGGTCAGAGAGTTCGCACAACGCCGTGGATCTGTCACGCCCACCAGAGAGCGGTGGCGAGCGGCGTTTCAATGCCTCCTCGAAAAGAAGGCGCCTTTGACAGAGCAGCACTCCCTCAGCGCTGCCCGGAGATCTGGCAATCCTCGTTTTCCTTAGGATTTCAAATGTTCCCGAGCAGTGAAATAGGATCAGCCCATCTCCTCTGAAACATTTGAATAGACAAAAATACAATCCCTACGATAATCACACAGGACCTGATTAATCTTCCATGTCAGATTGTTTGGCAATACACACAAACATACGAATGAGGAAGAGGCCACCCGGCTCCTCGATTCTGCTCTGCCATTCAATGGGGTCATGGCTGATCAGATTGGAACCTCAAACCCACAGTCCTGCCGATAACCTTTCACCTCCTTGTTAATCAAGAATCTACCCAGCTCTGCCTTAAAAATATTCAAAGATTCTACTTCCCCTGCCTTCTGGGGAAGACAATTCCAAAGACTCACAAATCTCGGAGAAAAATTGGGGCAGCACGGTAGCATTGTGGTTAGCACAATTGCTTCACAGCTCCAGGGTCCCAGGTTCGATTCCCGGCTTGGGTCACTGCCTGTGCGGAGTCTGCACATCCTCCCCGTGTGTGCGTGGGTTTCCTCCGGGTGCTCCGGTTTCCTCCCACAGTCCAAAGATGCGCGGGTTAGGTGGATTGGCCATGCTAAATTGCCCTTAGTGTCCAAAATTGCCCTTAGTGTTGGGTGGGGTTACTGGGTTATGGGGATAGGGTGGAGGTGTTGACCTTGGGTAGGGTGCTCTTTCCAAGAGCCGGTGCAGACTCGATGGGCCGAATGGCCTCCTTCTGCACTGTAAATTCTATGATATGCTATGAAAAGATTTCTCCTCATCTGTCTTAAATGGGTGGCCTCACAGCGACCCCCACCGGTTCTAGGTTCTCCCAAAAAAGAGGAAACATCCTCTCCACACACACCCTGTCAACACCCCTCAGGATCTGAAAGGTTTCCATCAAGTCGCCTCTCACTCTTCCAAACTCTAATGGATACAAACCCAACCTCTTCAACCTTTCCTCATAAGACCACCCACCCATTCCTGATATCAGTCTGGTAAACCTTCTCTGATCTGCTTCCTATGCACTTACACCCTTCCTTAAATAAGGAGACCGATAATGTCCACCATACCCCAGGTGTGCTTTCACCAGTGCCCTGTACAACTGAAGCATAACCTCCATAATTTTGTATCCAATTCCCCTCATGTGACGAATGAAGGATTTTGGATAAACTGGATTATAAACTCGGCAATTTAAGGGTTAAAAGCCTGGGTTACAGTGTGTTGGACTGCGGTGGTCATGTTGGTTTTTAAAAAAATAATCTTGCTTTGCAAGATCAGAAAGCTTTTAGCAGCCAGAGGTGAAATTGACCAGAGCAGAAAGCCTGGGCTAGTGCACTGCTGTTTGACTCCCTGGGGAGTCGGTGCTTTTTCAGCTTGGGGAGATGATGTCATTGCTGGGTGGCGCCAAGGTATTCAGACATTTTGAGAAAGCTTTTGAGTCGAGTTCCGATCTGGTTAACACCGAGTCCACAAGTAAAGTCTTTCGCTCTCACAGTAGGAAAGCTAAAAAAAAAAAAAAAAGATGAATGGCATTTAAAGCAGAGCGGACTTGTCGGAGGGCAAGGGGGAAGCTGAAACAAAGCAGCTGAAACAACTGTTTGTAAGACGTCCCGCCAGAATCTGCAAGGGTTCTAACGGGAGCCAAATCTGTTTGGGAAAGCAAATATTACTCTGTGCCACCGGGGTGTGGGAGGGATTTGCATGTTTTTTTCCTTTCCTGGTGTTTAATTGGGAATAGTGGCAGAAATTAAGGGCATGGTATTTACTGTATTGAGTAGAATTGTTTAAGGGGTAAATTGTAAGCTACCTTTGATACTATCTTTAACTTTTTTTTAGTTAATCACGGATGGTGGGTCCTCCCCTTGGAAATACTTTTTCTCGTTGGAATGTACCTAATCTGAGTATGTCGAAATATCCCCTTAAATATCTACCACTGCATCTCAATGGATCTATCCCTTAATCTAATTTACCAGTTCAAAGTTTAAAATACTAGACTTAGACCCACTCTTCTCTCCCTCAAATTGAATGTAAAATTCAATCATATTATGATCACTGTTACCAAAGGACGCCTTCACTATGAAGTAGTTAATTAATCTCATTGCACAATACCAGGTCTAGTAAAGCCTGCTCTCTGGTTAGTTCCAGAACGTGCTGTTCTAAGAAATTATCCCCACTGTCACCAGACTCCTAAATGACCCTCTTATGGACTGACCTCATTAACACTACACCCTGTATGCTTCATCCGATGCCGGTGCTTATGTAGTTACATTGTATTTGTTGTGTTGCCCTATTATGTATTTTCTTTTATTCCCTTTTCTTCCCATGTATTTAATGATCTGTTGAGCTGCTCGCAGAAAAATGCTTTTCACTGTACCTCGGTACACGTGACAATAAATAAATCCAATCCAAACCAGTCGATGAATTCTCATCCAAACTACTTTTGCCCATCTGATTTTTCCAGTCTACACGTAGATTGAAATCCTCCCCAAGATTATCACCGTACTTTTCTGAGAAGCCTCCATTCTCTCTTCCTTTATATCCCGCCCGACCATGTGGTTACTATTCGGCGGTATATACACCACTCACACTTCATGTCTTTATCATTTCTCATCCCGACACAAACCTCCTTTACATCCTGGTGTCCTGAACTTAGATCGTCTTTATCTATTGTGCTTAATACCATTATTAATTAACAGCGCCACCCCGCCACCTTTTCCTCACTTCCAGTCTTCCCTAAATGTCATGTACCCTTCAATACTCAGGTCCCAATCTCGGTCATCCTTCATCCATTTCTCAGGATAGGCCATTCGATCTCATTTATCTCTATTTGCACTAACAGTTCATCTATTTTGTTTCAAACGCTACTTGCATTCAGATATAGAGCATTTAGTTTTGTCCTTTTATTATTTTTGTTACCTCGAGCCTTACCTGCTCATTTTCCTGCAATTTGCCCCTTCCTATCACGGTCTATCATTTCCCATATTAATATCACTCGCTCCTGCCTTGTCTCTACTCTGATTTACTCTATCTTCCAAAATTTGATCCCTTGCCCCCACGATTTAGTTTAAAACCCTCATATCTCGGTAGAACACAGGTCCCACAGTCCAGGTGCAGCCCATCCCAGCAATACAGCCTCCACTTTCCCCAGTATCCACGAACCAGCACCCACTTCTCTCACAGCGGTCTCTGAGCCACGCATTCATCTCTCGAATTTTATTTACCCTGTGTCAATTTGCACCTGGCTCAGGTAATAATCCAGACCTTTTTGAGGTTCTGCTTTTTAATTTAGTGCTTCATTCTTCACACTCTCTGAGCAGAACCTCGTTCCTGGCTCCAGCTTTGTTGTTGGTATTGTAGCCATCTGGGACGGCCACTTCCCGATTACAAAATGGACACTTTGCAAAGATTGCAGGGAAAATGGACAATGCTGAGAAAACAAGCAGGTTCAGAGCTTGTCTGTATATTGGAGCTGCAGCTCCCAGACAAGACCAAAACTGTAGGCCCATTCGCATACTAACGGCCCATCTCCAGGGACAAAAGAGTAACATTTGAGTAACCGATACTAAGGCAGACACCCCGGCGCCAGAGGAGACCGAAACAAAGCAGGCCAACGGCCACCCGCCCAGCCATCAGGGCACCCACCCCTTTATTGGACGAGATCAATATGAATGATCAAGAAACGACCCAATTGATTGGGGCCAGGTTCAAGGCCCGCCCAAAAGTGCGCGAAGCCCCTTTGGGTACAAGAAGGAGCCCCCAAGAGAGAATCGTTCTCTTGGACCCGGCTCTCACAGCGGAAAGACCCGTCCACCAGCTGCACCCGAAGCAAGTAAGTCCAAGGTCAACGCTCGCTACCAGACGGACGACCTTAGCTGTTCCCCTTCACCAGTTCGACCCCAGCAGCCTCAGAACCGAACAACGGCCATTGTTCCTCTGACTGAGTGGGCGCCCGAAGCTAAGTATAGGGTTTAGCAGTAGTGATAGTTTAGTCTGTAGAGTTTTGTGCATGATTATATTTAACTGTGTGTGTAAATAAATAAGCATTGACTTTGAACTAACTAACTGGTGTATCGGGTCTTTGATCAGTATTCGGTTTGAACCGTGTGGCGGTATCGAAAGATACCTGCCGACTCTAGAGCAAATGTAATTAGGATTAAGGAAGGCGACCATTTTGACCGCCATATTCAGAGCCAACCAAAGGGAGCAACAATATCCACATGGATCACGTCTACTGGACCAACCCCCTCCACTGCGTGTTCCTCTCCAATCTGGAACAGATGCCCCGAACCACGGCACCAGGCAGACAACACAGCCCTCTGGACTCCTGCTCTCAACCGCAGAGAGCTGTGCTAATCCCTGACTACTCTGTCCCCTACTACTGTTATTATATTCCTTTGTGCCCCCCACCTTTATGGTGAAACAGTTGAGGAACAGTGGAGAACCTTCCAAACGATTTTTCACAGTGCTCAGCAAAGGTTTATACCAACAAAAAGGAAGGACGGTAGAAAGAGGGAAAATCGACCGTGGTTATCTAAGGCAATAAGGGAGAGTATCAAATTGAAGGAAAAAGCATACAAAGTGGCAAAGATTAGTGGGAGACGAGAGGACTGGGAAATCTTTAGGGGGCAACAGAAAGCTACTAAAAATGCTATAAAGAAGGGTAAGATAGATTATGAGATTATACTTGCTCAGAATATAAAAACAGATAGTAAAAGTTTCTACAAATACATAAAACAAAAAAGAGTGGCTAAGGTAAATATTGGTCCGTTAGAGGATGAGAAGGGAGATTTAATAATGGGAGATGAGGAAATGGCTGAGGAACTGAACAGGTTTTTTGGGTCGGTCTTCACAGTGGAAGACACAGTGACTGATGGAAATGGGGCTATGACAGGTAAGGACCTTGAGAGGATTGTTATCGCCAAGGAGGTAGTGATGGGCAAGCTAATGGGGCTAAAGGTAGACAAGTCTCCTGGCCCTGATGGAATGCATCCCAGAGTGCTAAAAGAGATGGCTAGGGAAATTGCAAATGCACTAGTGATAATTTACCAAAATTCACTAGACTCTGGGGTGGTTCCGGCAGATTGGAAATTAGCAAACGTGACACCACTGTTTAAAAAAAGGAGGTAGGCAGAAAGCGGGGTAACTATAGGCCAGTGAGCTTAACTTCAGTAGTAGGGAAGATGCTGGAATCTATCATCAAGGAAGAAATAGCGAGGCATCTGGATGGAAATTGTCCCATTGGGCAGACGCAGCATGGGTTCATAAAGGGCAGGTCGTGCCTAACTAATTTAGTGGAATTTTTTGAGGACATTACCAGTGCGGTAGATAACGGGGAACCAATGGATGTGGTATATCTGGATTTCCAGAAAGCCTTTGACAAGGTGCCACACAAAAGGTTGCTGCATAAGATAAAGATGCATGGCATTAAGGGGAAAGTAGTAGCAGGGATAGAGCATTGGTTAATTAATAGAAAGCAAAGAGTGGGGATTAATGGGTGTTTCTCTGGTTGGCAATCAGTAACTAGTGGTGCCCCTCAGGGATCAGTGTTGGGCCCACAACTGTTCACAATTTACATAGATGATTTGGAGTTGGGGACCAAGGGCAATGTGTCCAAGTTTGCAGACGACACTAAGATAAGTGGTAAAGCAAAAAGTGCAGAGGATACTGGAAGTCTGCAGAGGGATTTGGATATGCTAAGTGAATGGGCTAGGGTCTGGCAGATGGAATACAATGTTGACAAATGTGAGGTTTTCCATTTTGGTAGGAATAACAGCAAAAGGGATTATTATTTAAATGATAAAATATTAAAACATGCTGCTGTGCAGAGAGACCTGGGTGTGCTAGTGCATGAGTCGCAAAAAGTTTGTTTACAGGTGCAACGGGTGATTAAGAAGGCAAATGGAATTTTGTCCTTCATTGCTAGAGGGATGGAGTTTAAGACTAGGGAGGTTCTGCTGCAATTGTATAAGGTGTTAGTGAGGCCACACCTGGAGTATTGTGTTCAGTTTTGGTCTCCTTACTTGAGAAAGGGCGTACTGGCACTGGAGGGTGTGCAGAGGAGATTCACTAGGTTAATCCCAGAGCTGAAGGGGTTGGATTACGAGGAGAGGTTGAGTAGACTGGGACTGTACTCGTTGAAATTTAGAAGGATGAGGGGGGATCTTATAGAAACATATAAAATTATGAAGGGAATAGATAGGATAGATGCGGGCAGGTTGTTTCCACTGGCGGGTGAAAGCAGAACTAGGGGGCATAGCCTCAAAATAAGGGGAAGTAGATTTAGGACTGAGTTTAGGAGGAACTTCTTCACCCAAAGGGTTGTGAATCTATGGAATTCCTTGCCCAGTGAAGCAGTAGAGGCTCCTTCATTAAATGTTTTTAAGATAAAGATAGATAGTTTTTTGAAGAATAAAGGGATTAAGGGTTATGGTGTTCGGGCTGGAAAGTGGAGCTGAGTCCACAAAAGATCAGCCATGATCTCATTGAATGGTGGAGCAGGCTCGAGGGGCCAGATGGCCGACTCCTGCTCCTAGTTCTTATGTTCTTATGTCCTGCTTGATCAGTCTCCTGTAGCATGGTGTCATTAATTCTGATTAAGTGCCAGAATATCCTCAGGTCAAATGCTTACCAAAGCCTTTAGTACAGAATCCCTATAGTGCAGAAGGAGGCCATTCAGCCCATCTCCTATCCCTCCAACTCCGCAACCACACATAACCCACACATCCCCTGCACACTAAGGGGCTGTCGATGGAAAATACTAATTTGAAGTGGTAATGAGAGGGAGGAAAAGAGAGGGGAGGAAAAGAGAGGGGAGGAAAAGAGAGGGGAGGAAAGATAGAGGGGAGGAAGGAGATGGGGAGGGGAGGAGATGGGAGGGGACGAGAGGGGAGGGAGGAGATGGGGAGGGGAGAGATGGGGAGGGGAGGAGATGGGGAGGGGAGGAGATGGGGAGGGGAGGAGATGGGGAGTGGGAGGGGAGGGAGATGGGGAGGGAGGAGATGGGGAGGGGAGGAGATGGGGAGGGGAGGAGATGGGGAGGGGAGGAGATGGGGAGGGGAGGAGATGGGGAGGGGAGGAGATGGAGATGGGGAGGGATGGAGATGGGGAGGAGATGGAGAGGGGAGGAGATGGAGATGGGGAGGAGATGGGGAGGGAGGAGATGGGGAGGGGAGGAGATGGGTGAGGGGAGGAGATGGGAGGAGATGGGGAGGGGAGGAGATGGGGAGGGGAGGAGATGGGGAGGGAGGAGATGGGAGGGGAGGATATGGGGAGGGGAGGAGATGGGGAGGGAGGAGATGGGGAGGGGAGGAGATGGGGAGGGGAGGAGATGGGGAGGGGAGGAGATGGGGAGGGGAGGAGATGGGGAGGGAGGAGATGGGGAGGGGAGGATATGGGGAGGGGAGGAGATGGGGAGGGGAGGAGATGGGGAGGGAGGAGATGGGGGAGGGGAGGAGATGGGGGAGGGGAGGAGATGGGGAGGGGAGGAGATGGGGAGGGGAGGGAGATTGGGGAGGGGAGGAGATGGGAGGAGATGGGGGAGAGGGGAGGAGAGGGGAGGAGATGGGGATGGGTGAGGGGAAGGAGATGGGATGGAGGAGATGGGGATGGATGGGGAGGAGATGGGGAAGGGGAGGGAGGAGATGGGGAAGGGGAGGGGAGGAGATGGGAAGGGGAGGGATGGGGAGGGGAGGAGATGGGGAGGGAGGAGAGGGGATGGGGAGGAGAGGGGATGGGGAGGGGAGGAGAGGGGATGGGGAGGGGAGGAGAGGGGATGGGGAGGGGAGGAGGATGGGGAGGGGAGGAGATGGGGGAGGGGAGGAGATGGGGAGGGGAGGAGATGGGGGAGGGGAGGAGATGGGGGAGGGGAGGAGATGGGGGAGGGGAGGAGATGGGGAGGGGAGGAGATGGGTGAGGGGAGGAGATGGGGGAGGGGAGGAGATGGGGGTGGGGAGGAGATCGGGGAGGGGAGGAAGATGGGGGGGGGAGGAGATGGGAAGGGGAGGGAGGAGATGAGGGAGGGGAGGAGATGAGGAGGGGAGGAGAGGGGATGGGGTGGGGAGGAGATGGGGAGAGGGGAGGGGAGGAGATGGGGAGAGGGGAGGGAGGGGAGGAGATGGGGAAGGGGAGGGGAGGGGAGGAGATGGGGAAGGGGAGGGGAGGGGAGGAGATGGGGAAGGGGAGGAGATGGGGAGGGGAGGAGATGGGGAAGGGGAGGAGATGAGGGAAGGGGAGGGGAGGAGATGGGGAAGGGGAGGGGAGGAGATGGGAAGGGGAGGGCGGAGGAGATGGGGAAGGGGAGGGGAGGAGATGGGGGAGGGAGGGGAGGGGATGGGGAAGGGAGGGGAGGAGATGGGGAAGGGGAGGGGAGGAGATGGGGGAGGGGAGGAGATGGGGGAGGGGAGGAGAGGGGATGGGGAGGAGAGGGGATGGGGAGGAGATGGGGAAGAGGGGAGGGGAGGAGATGGGGAAGGGGAGGGGAGGGGAGGAGATGGGGAAGGGGAGGGGAGGGGAGGTAGATGGGAAGGGGAGGAGATGGGGTAGGGGGAGGAGATGGCGAGGGGGACGGGGAGGGGATGGACTGGGCATCCACGGACCGTGATTCACAGTGGTGGCCCGAGTGCCGCCATTGGACCGCGGCGGGATCTTGCGGGCCCCAACACTTGTCAACGGGTATTTGCACAGTGAGTGGGCCCCTGCCCCTGGGGGGAAAAGCCGGGGGTGGGGGCTGCACCGTCAGCGTGTCCAGAGGTCCAGAGGTGTTACAGCTGGAGAATTCCAGCCAGAGTGTGGGGTAACAGGCGGAGGGCAGGAACCGGTGAATGTGGAGCTCTGCTTCCCAAATCTCTCCAGCACGGGTGGGTCCAGTTAGGACTCAGAGATTGAGATTGATCACTGGGGTTAGTCACCAACTCCATCGGCGTTGTGTCCTGTGACTATCGGGATGGTGTGGAAGCTGATGGAATCTGCTCCTTTTGTCAGGATTTTATTAAAACCTACACCCACTGCACTTGTGTTGTAGCCTGAATCTCACGCATATATCACTCCCCTCACTTT
The DNA here is from genome assembly GCF_047496885.1 of Scyliorhinus torazame. NCBI lineage: Eukaryota > Metazoa > Chordata > Chondrichthyes > Carcharhiniformes > Scyliorhinidae > Scyliorhinus > Scyliorhinus torazame. The sequence continues at coordinate 7,066,615 of NC_092736.1, read as the reverse complement.
AGTCCGTACCACACACCCCTCTTACAGTCTGTATCACACCCTCCCCATGTTACAGTCCATATCACACCATCTCATTACAGTCCATATCATATCCCCCGTTGGTCCATATCTCACCCCCAAATGATAGTTCAAATCACTCCACCGTGTTACAGTCCATATCACCCCCATGTTAAAGCCCATATCACCCACACTGTTACAATCCATGTCCCACCCCGTTACAGTCCATAACAACCCCCTACCCCCTTACAGTCCATATCACCCCGTTACAGTCCATATCAACCCCCATTACAGTCCATATCAACCCCCCCGTTACAGTCCATATCAACCCCCACCGTTACAGTCCATATCAACCCCCGTACAGTCCATATCAACCCCCCGTTACAGTCCCATATCAACCCCCCCGTTACAGACCACAGCACACACCCCACATGTTTACAGTCCATATCACACACCCCCAGATTGTGAGTCCATATCACACCACCCACATTTACAGTCCATATCACACCACCACGTTACAGTCCCATAGCACACCACCCACATGTCACAGTGCATATCACCCCGCACATGTCACAGTCCATATCACCCCCCGCCACATTAATCCATATTACCCACTCCTGTGTTACAGTCCATATCACCCTCCCCTGTGTTACAGTCCATATCACTCACCCCTGCGTTACAGTCCATGCCATACCACCCACATGTTACAGTCCATATCACCCACCCCTGCGTTACAGTCCATATCACACACCTCAGTGTTAGTCCATATCACCAACCCCGTGTTACCGCCCATATCACCCACCCCCGTGGTTACCGTCCATATCACCCACCCCCGTGTTACCAGTCCATATCACACACGCCCGTGTTACCGTCCATATCACACACGCCCGTGTTTACCGTCCATATCACACATCCCCGTGTTACCGTCCAGATCACACATCCCCGTGTTACCGTCCATATCACACACACCCGTGTTACCGTCCAGATCACACATCCCCGTGTTACCGTCCATATCACCCACCCCTGTGTTACCGTCCATATCAACACAACCCCCGTGTTACCGTCCATATCACCCACCCCTGCGTTACAGTCCATACCATACCACCCACATGTTACAGTCCATATCACCCACCCCCTGCGTTTACAGTCCATATCACACACCTCCGTGTTAGTCCATATCACCCACCCCCGTGTTACCGCCCATATCACACACCCCCCGTGTTACCGTCCATATCACTCACCCCTGCGTTAGAGTCCATACCATACCACCCACATGTTACAGTCCATATCACCCACCCCTGCGTTAGTCCATATCACACACCTCCGTGTTAGTCCATATCACCCACCCCCGTGTTACCGCCCATATCACCCACCCCCGTGTTTACCGTCCAATATCACACATGCCCGTGTTACCGTCCAGATCACACACACCCGTGTTACCGTCCATATCACACACACCCGTGTTACCGTCCAGATCACACACACCCGTGTTACCGTCCATATCACACACACCCCCGTGTTACCGTCCATATCACACACCCCCGTGTTACGTCCATATCACACACACACCGTGTTACCGTCCATATCACACACCCCCCCGTGTTACCGTCCATATCACCCACCCCCGTGTTACCGTCCATATCACCCACCCCACTGTTACCGCCCAATCACCCCCCCCCCCCGGTGTTAGGGTCCGTATCACACATCCCCGTGTTAGGGTCCATATCACCCCCCCCCGTGTTAGCCCATATCCCACACCCGTGTTAGGTCCATATCACACACCCCCGTGTT
>NC_092736.1:7040349-7064727 GCF_047496885.1 Scyliorhinus torazame | reverse complement strand
CGATCGGGAATCATTGGGATTGTTCTCCGCGGTGCAGATCCCCGGGGGGGAGAGGGTTCCTGTGCGGGGATTCCCGGCGCCAATCTGTTACAATCCACTATATCCAATCCGCTCCTTCCCGCTCCCTATTGGTCAACTGGTCGGAAGTGCGTCACTGATGAACACAAACTGTGGCCAATCAAAGAGAGGATCCTGGTTCCAGCCAGAAACCCAGAGCATCTGCCCCAAATCCTCACCCCCCCCCCCCCAACCCCCCCTCCCCCAGCTCCCCCCAACACCCCTTCCCCCCCCAACAACCCCTCCCCCCCAACAAACCCCCTTCACCCCCCAACACCCCTCCCCCCCCCCAACACCCTCTCCCCCCCTTCACCCCCCCTCCCTCCCCCCAACACCCCCTCCCCCCCAACAACACCCCCTCCCAGCTCCCCTCCCCCCAACACCCCCTCCCTCCCCCCAACACCCCCTCCCCCCCCCAACACCCCCTCCCCCCCACCCAACACCCCCTCCCCCCCAACACCCCCTCCCCCCCACCCAACACCCCCTCCCCCCCAACACCCCCTCCCCCCCAACAACCCCCCCAACACCCTCTCCCCCCCAACACCCCCCCCCTCCCCCCAACACCCCCCTCCCTCCCCCCAACACCCCCTCCCTCCCCCCCAACACCCCCTCCCTCCCCCCCAACACCCCCCTCCCTCCCCCCAACACCCTCTCCCCCTCTCACCCCCTCCCCCCTAACAACCCCCCAACACCCTCTCCCCCCCCTTCACCTACTCCCCCCCAACACCCCCTCCCTCACCCACCCCCCCCTCCCTCACCCACCCCCAAACCCCCCCCACACACCCCCCTCCCTCACCCCCCAACCTCCCGCAAAAACCCCCCCTCCCCCCCAACACCCCCTCCCTCACCCCCCAACACCCCCTCCCTCCCCCAACATCCCCTCCTCACCCCCCCCACACCCCCTCCCTCACCCCCCCCACACCCCCCCCCACCCCCCCCACACCCCCTCCCTCACCCCCCCCAACACCCCCTCCCCCCCCCCCCCAACACCCCCTCCCTCACCCCCCCAACACCCCCCTCCCTCACCCCCCCAACACCCCCTCCCCACCCCCCCAACACCCCCTCCCTCACCCCCCCACACCCCCCCCCACCCCCCCACCCCCCCTCCCTCACCCCCCCCACCACCCCCTCCCTCACCCCCCCACCACCCCCCCCCTCACCCCCCCCACCACCCCCCCCTCACCCCCCCCACCACCCCCTCCCTCACCCCCCAACACCCCCTCCCTCACCCCCCCCAACACCCCCTCCCTCACCCCCCCAACACCCCCTCCCTCACCCCCCAACACCCACTCCCTCATCACCCCCAACACCCCCTCCCTCACCCCCACACCCCCTCCCTCACCCCCCCAACACCCCCTCCCTCACCCCCCCAACACCCCCTCCCTCACCCCCCCAACACCCCCTCCCTCACCCCCCTCAACACCCCCTCCCTCACCCCCCCCAACACCCCCTCCCTCACCCCCCCAACACCCCTCCCTCACCCCCCCAACACCCCCTCCCTCACCCCCCCAACACCCCCTCCCTCACCCCCCCAACACCCCCTCCCTCACCCCCCCAACACCCCCTCCCTCACCCCCCCAACACCCCCTCCCTCACCCCCCCAACACCCCCTCCCTCACCCCCCCAACACCCCCTCCCTCACCCCCCCAACACCCCCTCCCTCACCCCCCCAACACCCCCTCCCTCACCCCCCCAACACCCCCTCCCTCACCCCCCAACACCCCCTCCCTCACCCCCCCAACACCCCCTCCCTCACCCCCCCAACACCCCCTCCCTCACCCCCCCAACACCCCCTCCCTCACCCCCCCAACACCCCCTCCCTCACCCCCCCAACACCCCTCCCTCACCCCCCCAACACCCCCTCCCTCAACCCCCCAACACCCCCTCCCTCACCCCCCCAACATCCCCCCAACACCCCCTCCCCCCCCAACACCCCCTCCCCCCAACACCCCCTCTCCCCCCCAACACCCCCTCTCCCCCCAACACCCCCTCCCCCAACACCCCTCCCTCCCCCAACACCCCTCCCTCCCCCAACACCCCTCCCTCCCCCAACACCCCTCCCTCCCCCAACACCCCTCCCTCCCCCAACACCCCTCCCTCCCCCCAACACCCCCTCCCTCCAACACCCCTCCCTCCCCCCAACACCCCCTTCCTCACCCCCCAACCTCCCCCCAACACCCCCCCAACCTCCCCCCAACACCCCCCCCAACCTCCCCCAACAACCCTCCCTCACCCCCCCCACAACCCCCTCCCTCACCCCCCCAACACCCCCTCCTTCACCCCCCCACCCTCACCCCCCCCAACCCCCCCAACACCCTCCCTCACCCCCCCAACACCCCCTCCCTCAGCCCCCCAACACCCCCTCCCTCACCCCCCCCCAACACCCCCCTCCCTCACCCCCCCCCCAACACCCCCTCCCTCACCCAAAGAACAAAGAAATGTACAGCACAGGAACAGGCCCTTCGGCCCTCCAAGCTCGTGCCGATCATACTGCCCGACTAAATTACAATCTTCTACACTTCCTGGGTCCGTATCCTTCTATTCCCATCCTATTCATATATTTGTCAAGATGCCCCTTAAATGTCCCTATCGTCCCTGCTTCCACTACCTCCTCCGGTCGCGAGTTCCAGGTACCCACTACCCTCTGCGTAAAAAACTTGCCTCGTACATCTACTCTAAACCTTGCCCCTCTCACCTTAAACCTATGCCCCCTAGTAATTGACCCCTCTACCCTGGGGAAAAGCCTCTGACTATCCACTCTGTCTATGCCCCTCATAATTTTGTATACCTCTATCAGGTCGCCCCTCAACCTCCTTCGTTCCAGTGAGAACAAACCGAGTTTATTCAATCGCTCCTCATAGCTTATGCCCTCCATACCAGGCAACATTCTGGTAAATCTCTTCTGCACCCTCTCTAAAGCCTCCACATCCTTCTGGTAGTGTGGCGACCAGAATTGAACACTATACTCCAAGTGTGGCCTAACTAAGGTTCTATACAGCTGCAACATGACTTGCCAATTCTTATAATCAATGCCCCGGCCAATGAAGGCAAGCATGCCGTATGCCTTCTTGACTACCTTCTCCACCTGTGTTGCCCCTTTCAATGACCTGTGGACCTGTACTCCTAGATCTCTTTGACTTTCAATACTCTTGAGGGTTCTACCATTCACTGTATATTCCCTACCTGCATTAGACCTTCCAAAATGCATTACCTCACATTTGTCCGGATTAAACTCCATCTGCCATCTCTCCGCCCAAGTCTCCAGACAATCTAAATCCTGCTGTATCCTCAGACAGTCCTCATCGCTATCCGCAATTCCACCAACCTTTGTGTCGTCTGCAAACTTACTAATCAGACCAGTTTATTTTCCTCCAAATCATTTATATATACTACAAAGAGCAAAGGTCCCAGCACTGATCCCTGTGGAACACCACTGGTCACAGCCCTCCAATTAGAAAAGCATCCCTCCATTGCTACCCTCTGCCTTCTATGGCCTTGCCAGTTCTGTATCCACCTTGCCAGTTCACCCCTGATCCCGTGTGACTTCACCTTTTGTACTAGTCTACCATGAGGGACCTTGTCAAAGGCCTTACTGAAGTCCATATAGACAACATCTACTGCCCTACCTGCATCAATCATCTTAGTGACCTCCTCGAAAAACTCTATCAAGTTAGTGAGACACGACCTCCCCTTCACAAAACCGTGCTGCCTCTCACTAATACGTCCATTTGCTTCCAAATGGGAGTAGATCCTGTCTCTAAGAATTCTCTCCAGTAATTTCCCTACCACTGAAGTAAGGCTCACCGGCCTGTAGTTCCCGGGATTATCCTTGCTACCCTTCTTAAACAGAGGAACAACATTGGCTATTCTCCAGTCCTCCGGGACATCCCCTGAAGACAGCGAGGATCCAAAGATTTCTGTCAAGGCCTCAGCAATTTCCTCTCCAGCCTCCTTCAGTATTCTGGGGTAGATCCCATCAGGCCCTGGGGACTTATCTACCTTAATATTTTTTAAGACACCCAACACCTCGTCTTTTTGGATCACAATGTGACCCAGGCTATGTACACCCCCTTCTCCAGACTCAACATCTACCAATTCCTTCTCTTTGGTGAATACTGATGCAAAGTATTCATTTAGTACCTCGCCCATTTCCTCTGGCTCCACACATAGATTCCCTTGCCTATCCTTCAGTGGGCCAACCCTTTCCCTGGCTACCCTCTTGCTTTTTATGTACGTGTAAAAAGCCTTGGGATTTTCCTTAACCCTATTTGCTAATGACTTTTCGTGACCCCTTCTAGCCCTCCTGACTCCTTGCTTAAGTTCCTTCCTACTTTCCCTATATGCCACACAGGCTTCGTCTGTTCCCAGCCTTTTAGCCCTGACAAATGCCTCCTTTTTCTTTTTGACGAGGCCTACAATATCACTCGTCAACCAAGGTTCCCGAAAATTGCCGTATTTATCTTTCTTCCTCACAGGAACATGCCGGTCCTGTATTCCTTTCAACTGACACTTGAAAGCCTTCCACATGTCAGATGTTGATTTGCCCTCAAACATCCGCCCCCAATCTATGTTCTTCAGTTCCCGCCTAATATTGTTATAATTAGCCTTCCCCCAATTTAGCACATTCATCCTCGGACCACTCTTATCCTTGTCCACCAGTACTTTAAAACTTACTGAATTGTGGTCACTGTTCCCGAAATGCTCCCCTACTGAAACTTCTACCACCTGGCCGGGCTCATTCCCCAATACCAGGTCCAGTACCGCCCCTTCCCTAGTTGGACTGTTTACATATTGTTTTAAGAAGCCCTCCTGGATGCTCCTTACAAACTCCGCCCCGTCTAAGCCCCTGGCACTAAGTGAGTCCCAGTCAATATTGGGGAAGTTGAAGTCTCCCATCACCACAACCCTGTTGTTTTTACTCTTTTCCAAAACCTGTCTACCTATCTGCTCCTCTATCTCCCGCTGGCTGTTGGGAGGCCTGTAGTATACCCCCAACATTGTGACTGCACCCTTCTTATTCCTGATCTCTACCCATATAGCCTCACTGCCCTCTGAGGTGTCCTCTCGCAGTATAGCTGTGATATTCTCCCGAACAAGTAGCGCAACTCCACCTCCCCTTTTACATCCCCCTCTATCCCGCCTGAAACATCTAAATCCTGGAACGTTTAGCTGCCAATCCTGCCCTTCCCTCAACCAGGTCTCTGTAATGGCAACAACATCATAGTTCCAAGTAGTAATCCAAGCTCTAAGTTCATCTGCCTTACCCGTAATGCTCCTTGCATTAAAACATATGCACTTCAGGCCACCAGACCCGCTGTGTTCAGCAACTTCTCCCCGTCTGCTCTGCCTCAGAGCCACACTGTCCCTATTCCCTAGTTCTCCCTCAATGCTCTCACCTTCTGACCTATTGCTCCCGTGCCCACCCCCCTGCCATACTAGATTAACCCCTCCCGTGTAACACTAGCAAACCTCGCGGCCAGGATATTTATGCCTCTCCGGTTTAGATGCAACCCGTCCTTCTTATACAGGTCACACCTGCCCCGGAAGAGCTCCCAGTGGTCCAGATAATGGAAACCCTCCCTCCTACACCAGCTGTTTAGCCACGTGTTTATCTGCTCTATCTTCCTATTTCTAGCCTCACTGGCACGTGGCACAGGGAGTAATCCCGAGATTACAACCCTCGAGGTCCTGTCTTTTAACTTTCTGCCTAGCTCCCTGAACTCCTGCTGCAGGACCTCATGCCCCTTCCTGCCTATGTCGTTAGTACCAATATGTACAACGACCTCTGCCTGTTTGCCCTCCCCCTTCAGGATTCCCTCTACCCGTTCGGAGACATCCTGGACCCTGGCACCAGGGAGGCAACATACCATCCTGGAGTCTCTTTCACGCCCACAGAAGCGCCTATCTGTGCCCCTGACTATAGAGTCCCCTATTACTATTACTCTTCTGCGCTTTGACCCTCCCTTCTGAACATCAGAGCCAGCCGTGGTACCACTGCTCTGGCTGCTGCTGTTTTCCCCTGATAGGCTATCCCCCCTGACAGTATCCAAAGGGGTATATCTGTTTGAGAGGGGGACAACCACACCCCCCCCAACATCCCCCCAACACCCCCCTCCCCCCCCAACACCCCCTCCCCCCCCCAACACCCCCTCCCCCCCCAACACCCCCTCCCTCCCCCCAACACCCCCTCCCTCACCCCAACACCCCCTCCCTCACCCAACACCCCCTCCCTCACCCAACACCCCCTCCCTCACTCCCCCCAACACCCCCTCCCTCACTCCCCCAACACCCCCTCCCCCCCTCCCTCCCCACCCCCCTCCCTCCCCCCAACACCCCCTCCCCACCCAACATCCCCTCCCCATCCAACATCCCCTCCCCACCCAACACCCCCTCCCTCACCCCCCCAACATCCCCCAACACCCCCTCCCTGCCCCCAACAGCCCCTCCCTCCCCCCAACAGCCCCTCCCTCCCCCAACAGCCCCTCCCCCCCAACACCCCCTCCCCCCCAACACCCCCTCCCTCCCCCCAACACCCCCTCCCTCCCCCCAACATCCCCTCCCTCCCCCCAACACCCCCTCCCTCCCCCCAACACCCCCTCCCTCCCCCCAACACCCCCTCCCTCCCCCCAACACCCCCTCCCTCCCCCCAACACCCCCTCCCTCCCCCCAACACCCCCTCCCTCCCCCCAACACCCCCTCCCTCACCCCAACACCCCCTCCCTCACCCCCCAATTCACCCACCAATGAATACAGCAAAACGTCCCAAGGTACTTCATCGATTATCAAACAAAATTTGACATTGAGCCACATAAGGAAATATTGGAGACCAAAGGCCTGGTTAAAGAGGTAGGTTTTAAGAGGTGTCTTAAAGGAGGAGAGGTTTAGGGAGGGAATATCAGAGCTTCGGGCCCTGGCAGCTGAAGGCAGGGCCGCTAATGGTGGAGTTACCCAAGGCAGCAGTGGAGGAAACAATCATCTTCTGGGAGTGGTAAATGGTATCTGAGGCAGTCTCCTCTGACATCTGCTGACCTCTGCTGGAGGTGTGTGCGTATGTCACGCAAGGACAGGAGCAGACTCGATTGTGAGTCCTGCCACAGTCAAATAGCCAGCCAACACAGTCAGGATTCACCCAGGAAAAAGGGCACTCTTTAGACAATAACTACAAAAGGTGCAGTGGTTATAACTGCTGCCTCACTGCACCAAGGACCCGGGTTCGATCCCGGCCCCGGGTCACTGTCTGTGTGGGGTTTGCACATTCTCCCCGTGTCTGCGTGGGTTTCGGCCCCACAACCCAAAGATGTGCAGGGTAGGTGGATTGGCCACGCTAAATTGCCCCTTAATTTCGAAAAAATAATTGGGCACTCTAAATGTTCAAGAAAAAAACTTTAAACTACAAAAAAAGAAAATATTAGGGAGGGGCACGATCTCAGCAGACTGACGCTCATCCTGACTAATCTGTGGCAAGTAAAAATTGGGCAGGGGGTGTAAAGCGAGCTTCCGATCGGAATCCGTCCCATTCCTGCCAGAGAGGCGAAGGTAAACTCAGGCCTTTGCTTAAGTTAATGGCAACAGGATAGTTATTTGAAATCTGCAAGGACTGATTAACGAATGGTGTGGCAACCCTGCTGTATGTCTCACTGAACTCCCAGTTCCCGACAACCCACACTACGGGACACACCCGGATCGTAATGTTCTACTGCTACTCTGGCTGCTGAAATGTTTCATTTACCGTCCCATTGTCTAGGACGGATATCCTGTCACGAATACTCGGAATTTAAACAAATTAAATCATACGTTTGTTAAGAGCAAGGCTATCGAAATCAAAGAATCGAAAAGTCCCAGTTTGAGACTCTTCTTCTATTCCTCTTGCGCCTGCCACACCCATGGGATGTACCAAAGCACTTTAGAGCCAATGAACATAGAACATACAGTGCAGAAGGAGGCCATTCGGCCTATCGAGTCTGCACCGACCCACTTAAGCCCTCACTTCCACCCTATCCCCGTAACCTAATAATCCCTCCTCACCTTTTTATTTGGTCACTAAGGGCAATTTATCATGGCCAATCCACCTAACCTGCACATCTTTGGACTGTGGCAGGAAACCGGAGCACCCGGAGGAAACCCACGGAGATACTGGGAGAACGTGCAGACTTCACACAGACAGTGACCCAGCAGGGAATCAAACCTGGGACCCTGGCGCTGTGAAGCCACAGTGCTAATCACTTGTGCTATCGTGCTGCCCTTAAAGTATGGTCACTGTTGTAAAGTAGGATCCCACAGACAGCTTTGTGATAACATTCAGACAATCTGCTTTTATGATATGGGTTGGAGTACGCTGGTGAGAACACGTGGCAAGGACTCCCCAGCTCTTCTCCACGATCATGCCATTTCATCATTTACATCAGTTCAGAACACCAATTCAAAAGGGAACAAAGCATGCCCTCAATAATGCACTGGAGTGTCTGCTCCCATTTTTGTGCTTAAGCCCTAGAGTGTGACTTGTGCCCATGACCTTCTGACGCAGAGAGAAGATTGATACCCACTGAGCTGTGCCTAATGCTGCCAGGGAGCCAATTATATTTATTAAACTTCCTGAGAAATGTTCAAATCAAACTGCAGTACAAATGCTTGCAAATAATACAGTTGGAGTGTGCTGGCTGTTTTGGGTCAAAGGGAACACGTAATCATCCAACAGTGAGATCACTGACCAGATAATCCCTCTGGTTGGTAGTGACCAGGATGCGGGAAAGGTAATGCTGCAATATCTTTAATGCCCACATGAACAAGCAGATCAGGTTTAACATCTTACCCCAGTGACTCCAACTGCGCGGCACTCCCTCAGCACTCAGAGACAGTGACTCCAACAATGCGACACTCCTTCAGCACTCGGAGACAGTAACTCCAACAGCACGACACTCCCTCAGCACTCAGGGACAGTAACTCCAACAGCTCAACACTCCTTCAGCACTCAGAGACAGAAACTCCAACAGTGCGGCACTCCCTCAGCACTCAGAGACAGTAACACCAACAGAGAGGTATTCACTCCGCACTCAGAGACAGTAACTCCAACAGAGAGGAATTCACTCCGCACTCAGAGACAATGACTCCAACAGCACGGCACACCCTCAGCACTCAGCGACAGTGACTCCAACAGCGCGGCATACCCTCAGAACTCAGAGACAATGACTCCAACAGCACGGCACTCCCTCACCACTCGGAGACAGTAACCCCAACAGAATTGCAGTCCCTCAGCACTCAGAGACAGTAACTCCAACAGCGCGGTACTCCCTCAGCACTCAGAGCCAGTGACTCCAACAGCACAGCACTTCCTCAGCACTCCGAGAAAGTGACAAAAACTGCGCGGCACACCTTCAGCGCTCAGAGACAAAAACTCCCAACAGCGAGCCACTCCCTCAGCACTCAGAGACAGTAACTCCAACTGTGCGGCACTCTCTCAGCACTCAAATCTAGTGATTCCAACAGCGAGGCACTCCCTCAGCACTCAGGGACAGTAACTCCAACAGCACGACACTCCCTCAGCACTCAGAGACAATGATTCCAACAGCGTGGCACTCCCTCAGCATTCAGAGACAGAACTCCAACAGCGCGGCACTCCCTCAGCACTCAGAGACAATGACTCCAACAGCATGGCACTCCCTCAGCACTCAGAGACAGTAACCCCAATAGAAATGCATTCCCTCAGCACCCTGAGACAGTAACTCCAACAGCGCAGCACCACCTCAGCACTCCGAGCCAGTTACTTCAACAGCACAGCACTCCCTCAGCACTCAGAGACAGTGATGCAAACAGTGCGGCACTACCTCAGATCTCAGAGACAGTGGCTCCAACAGCAGAGCACTCCTTCAGCACTCAGAGACAATGACTCCAACAGCATGGCACTCCCTCAGCACTCAGAGACAGTAACCCCAATAGAAATGCATTCCCTCAGCACTCAGAGACAGTAACTCCAACAGCGCAGCACCACCTCAGCACTCCGAGTCAGTTACTTCAACAGCACAGCACTCCCTCAGCACTCTGAGACAGTGACTCCAACAGTGCGGCACTCCTTCAGCACTCAGAGACAGTAGCTCCAACAGAGCAGCACTCTCTCAGCACTCAAAGCGAGTGACTCCAACAGCAAGGCACACCCTCAGCACTCAGAGACAGTATCTCCAACAGTGAGGCATTCCCTCAGCACTCAGACAGTGACTGCAACAGCGCGGCACACCCTCAGCACTCAGAGACAGTAGCCCCAACAGTGCGGTACTCTCTCAGCACTCAAAGCTAGTGACTCCAACAGCGCGGCACTCCTTCAGCACTCAACTCCAACAGCGAGACACTCCCTCAGCACTCAGAGACAGTGACTCCAACAGCACGGCACACCTTCAGCACTCAGAGACTGTAACTCCAACAGCGCGGCACTCACTCAGCACTCAGAGACAGTGTTTCCAACAGCCCGGCATACCCTCAGAACTCAGAGACAATGACTCCAACAGGACGACACTCCCTCAGCACTCAGACACAGTAACCCCAACAGAATGGCACTCCCTGAGCACTCAGGGACAGTAACCCCAACAGAATGGCACTCCTTCAGCACTCAGAGACTGTAACTCCAACAGTGAGGCGCTCCCTCAGCACTCAGAGACAGTAACTCCAACTGTGCGGCACTCTCTCAGCACTCAAAGCTAGTGATTCCAACAGCGAGGCACTCCCTCAGCACTCAGGGACAGTAACTCCAACAGCGAGGCACTCCCTCAGCACTAGAGACAATGACTCCAACAGCCCGGCACTCCCTCAGCAACAGTGACTCCAACAGCGCGGCATACCCTCAGCATTCAGAGACAGAACTCCAACAGTGCGGCACTCCCTCAGCACTCAGAGACAGTAACCCCAATAGAAAGGCATTCCCTCAGCACTCAGAGACAGTAACTCCAACAGCGCAGCACCACCTCAGCACTCAGAGACAGTGATGCAAACAGCGCGGCATACCCTCAGCATTCAGAGACAGAACTTCAACAGCACAGCACTCCCTCAGCACTCAGAGACAGTGATGCAAACAGTGCGGCACTACCTCAGAACTCTGAGACAGTGGCTCCAACAGCGTGGCACTCTCCTCAGCACTCAGAGACAATGACTAAAACAGCGTGCCACTCCTTCAGCACTCAGACAATGACTAAAACAGCGTGGCACTCCCTCAGCACTCGGAGACAGTAGCTCCAACAGAGCAGCACTCTCTCAACACTCAAAGTGAGTGACTCCAACAGCAGAGCACTCCCTCAGCACTCAGAGACAGTGACTCCAACAGTGCGGCACTCCTTCAGCACTCAGAGACAATATCTCCAACAGCGTGGCACCCCCTCAGCATTCAGAGACAATATCCCCAACAGCGCAGCAGTCCCTCAGCACTCAAAGACAATAGCTCCAACAGCACAACACTCCCTCAGCACTCAGAGACAATAACTCCAACAGCGTGGCACTCCCTCAGCACTCAGAGACAGTGACTCCAACAGCACGACACTCCCCCAGCACTCAGAGACAATGATTCCAACTGCATGGCACTCCCTCAGCATTCAGAGACAGAACTCCAACAGCGCGGCACTCCCTCAGCACTCAGAGACAGTGACTCCAACAGCGTGGCACACCCTCAGCACTCAGAGACAGTAACCCCAATAGAAAGGCATTCCCTCAGAACTCAGAGACAGTAACTCCAAGAGCGCAGCACCACCTCAGCACTCTGAGCCAGTTACTTCAACAGCACAGCACTCCCTCAGCACTCGGAGACAGTGATGCAAACAGTGCGGCACTACCTCAGATCTCAGAGACAGTGGCTCCAACAGCAGAGCACTCCCTCAGCACTCAGAGACAGTGACTCCAACAGTGCGGCACTCCTTCAGCACTCAGTGTCAGAAACTCCCAACAGTGAGGCACTCCCTCAGCACTCAGAGACAGTAGCTCCAACAGAGCAGCACTCTCTCAGCACTCAAAGCGAGTGACTCCAACAGCGAGGCACTCTCTCAGCACTCAGAGACAGTATCTCCAACAGTGAGGCATTCCCTCAGCACTCAGAGACAGTGACTCCAACAGCGCGGCACTCCCTCAGCACTCAGAGACAGTAGCCCCAACAGTGCGGTACTCAGCACTCAAAGCTAGTGACTCCAACAGCGCGGCACTCCTTCAGCACTCAACTCCAACAGCGCGGCACTCACTCAGCACTCAGAGACAGTGATTCCAACAGCCCGGCATACCCTCAGAACTCAGAGACAATATCCCCAACAGCGCAGCAGTCCCTCAGCACTCAAAGACAATAGCTCCAACAGCACAACACTCCCTCAGCACTCAGAGACAATAACTCCAACAGCGTGGCACTCCCTCAGCACTCAGAGACAGGGACTCCAACAGCACGACACTCCCTCAGCACTCAGAGACAATGATTCCAACAGCATGGCACTCCCTCAGCATTCAGAGACAGAACTCCAACAGCGCGGCACTCCCTCAGCACTCAGAGACAGTGACTCCAACAGCGTGGCACTCCCTCAGCACTCAGAGACAGTAACCCCAATAGAAAGGCATTCCCTCAGAACTCAGAGACAGTAACTCCAACAGCGCAGCACCACCTCAGCACTCAGAGCCAGTTACTTCAACAGCACAGCACTCCCTCAGCACTCAGAGACAGTGACGCAAACAGTGCAGCACTCCTTCAGCACTCAGAGACAGAAACCCCCAACAGTGAGGCACTCCCTCAGCACTCAGAGACAGTAGCTCCAACAGAGCAGCACTCTCTCAACACTCAAAGCGAGTGACTCCAACAGCGAGGCACTCCCTCAGCACTCAGAGACAGAAACCCCCAACAGTGAGGCACTCCCTCAGCACTCAGAGACAGGAGCTCCAACAGAGCAGCACTCTCTCAACACTCAAAGCGAGTGACTCCAACAGCGAGGCACTCCCTCCGCACTCAGAGACAGTATCTCCAACAGTGAGGCATTCCCTCAGCACTAAGAGACAGTGACTCCAACAGCGCGGCACATCCTCAGCACTCAGAGACAGTAGCCCCAACTGTGCGGTAGTCTCTCAGCACTCAAAGCTAGTGACTCCAACAGCGCGGCACTCCTTCAGCACTCACCTCCAACAGCGAGACACTCCCTCAGCACTCAGAGACAGTGACTCCAACAGCACGGCACTCACTAGGCACTCAAAGACAGTGATTCCAACAGCCCGGCACTCCCTCCTCACTCAAAGACTATAGCTCCAACAGCACGGCACTCCCTCAGCACTCAGCGACAGTGACTCCAACAGCACGGCATACCCTCAGAGCTCAGAGACAATGACTCCAACAGCACGACACTCCCTCAGCACTCAGAGACAATGATTCCAACAGCCCGGCACTCCCTCAGCAACAGTGACTCCAACAGCACGGCATTCCCTCAGCACTCAGAGACAGTGACTCCAACAGCGTGGCACTCCCACAGCGCTCAGAGACAGTGACTCCAACAGCACGACACTCCCTTAGCACTCAGAGACAATGATTCCAACAGCGAGGCACTCCCTCAGCACTCAGAGACAGAAACCCCCAACAGTGAGGCACTCCCTCAGCACTCAGAGACAGGAGCTCCAACAGAGCAGCACTCTCTCAACACTCAAAGCGAGTGACTCCAACAGCGAGGCACTCCCTCCGCACTCAGAGACAGTATCTCCAACAGTGAGGCATTCCCTCAGCACTAAGAGACAGTGACTCCAACAGCGCGGCACATCCTCAGCACTCAGAGACAGTAGCCCCAACTGTGCGGTAGTCTCTCAGCACTCAAAGCTAGTGACTCCAACAGCGCGGCACTCCTTCAGCACTCACCTCCAACAGCGAGACACTCCCTCAGCACTCAGAGACAGTGACTCCAACAGCACGGCACTCACTAGGCACTCAAAGACAGTGATTCCAACAGCCCGGCACTCCCTCCTCACTCAAAGACTATAACTCCAACAGCACGGCACTCCCTCAGCACTCAGCGACAGTGACTCCAACAGCACGGCATACCCTCAGAGCTCAGAGACAATGACTCCAACAGCACGACACTCCCTCAGCACTCAGAGACAATGATTCCAACAGCCCGGCACTCCCTCAGCAACAGTGACTCCAACAGCACGGCATTCCCTCAGCACTCAGAGACAGTGACTCCAACAGCGTGGCACTCCCTCAGCGCTCAGAGACAGTGACTCCAACAGCACGACACTCCCTTAGCACTCAGAGACAATGATTCCAACAGCGTGGGACTCCCTCAGCGCTCAGAGACAGAACTCCAACAGCGCGGCACTCCCTCAGCACTCAGAGACAGTAACCCCAATAGAAAGGCATTCCCTCAGCAATCAGAGACAGTAACTCCAACAGCGCAGCACCACCTCAGCACTCAGAGCCAGTTACTTCAACAGCACGGCACTCCTTCAGCACTCAGAGACTGTCACTCCAACAGCCCGGCACTCCCTCCGCACTCAAAGACTATAACTCCAACAGCACGGCACTCCCTCAGCACTCAGCGACAGTGACTCCAACAGCACGGCATACCCTCAGAACTCAGAGACAATGACTCCAACAGGACGACACTCCCTCAGCACTCAGACACAGTAACCCCAACAGAATGGCATTCCCTGAGCACTCAGGGACAGTAATCCCAACAGAATGGCACTCCAGCAGCACTCGGAGACAGTGACCCCAACAGCACGGCTCTCCTTCAGCACTCAGAGACTGTAACTCCAACAGTGAGGCGCTCCCTCAGCACTCAGAGACAGTAACTCCAACTGTGCGGCACTCTCTCAGAACTCAAAGCTAGTGATTCCAACAGCGAGGCACTCCCTCAGCACTCAGGGACAGTAACTCCAACAGCGAGGCACTCCCTCAGCACTAGAGACAATGACTCCAACAGCCCGGCACTCCCTCAGCAACAGTGACTCCAACAGCGCGGCATTCCCTCAGCATTCAGAGACAGAACTCCAACAGCGCGGCACTCCCTCAGCACTCAGAGTCAGTGACTCCAACAGCACAACACTCCCTCAGCACTCAGAGACAGTAACCCCAATAGAAAGGCATTCCCTCAGCACTCAGCGACAGTGACTCCAACAGCGCGGCATACCCTCAGAACTCAGAGACAATGACTCCAACAGCACGACACACCCTCAGCACTCAGAGACAGTAACCCCAACAGAATGGCAGTCCCTCAGCACTCAGAGACAGTAACTCCAACAGCGCGGTACTCCCTCAGCACTCAGAGCCAGTGACTCCAACAGCACAGCACTTCCTCAGCACTCAGAGAAAGTGACAAAAACTGCGCGGCACTCCTTCAGCGCTCAGGGACAAAAACTCCCAACAGCGAGGCACTCCCTCAGCACTCAAAGCTAGTGACTCCAACAGTGAGGCACTCCCTCAGCACTCAGAGACAATGACTCCAACAGCATGGCACTCCCTCAGCACTCAGAGACAGTAACCCCAATAGAAATGCATTCCCTCAGCACTCAGACAGTAACTCCAACAGCGCAGCACCACCTCAGCACTCCGAGCCAGTTACTTCAACAGCACAGCACTCCCTCAGCACTCAGAGACAGTGATGCAAACAGTGCGGCACTACCTCAGATCGCAGAGACAGTGGCTCCAACAGCAGAGCACTCCCTCAGCACTCAGAGACAATGACTCCAACAGCATGGCACTCCCTCAGCACTCAGAGACAGTAACCCCAATAGAAATGCATTCCCTCAGCACTCAGAGACAGTAACTCCAACAGCGCAGCACCACCTCAGCACTCCGAGCCAGTTACTTCAACAGCACAGCACTCCCTCAGCACTCAGAGACAGTGATGCAAACAGTGCGGCACTACCTCAGATCTCAGAGACAGTGACTCGAACAGTGCGGCACTCCTTCAGCACTCAGTGTCAGAAACTCCCAACAGTGAGGCACTCCCTCAGCACTCAGAGACAGTAGCTCCAACAGAGCAGCACTCTCTCAGCACTCGAAGCGAGTGACTCCAACAGCGAGGCACTCTCTCAGCACTCAGAGACAGTATCTCCAACAGTGAGGCATTCCCTCAGCACTCAGAGACAGTGACTCCAACAGCGCAGCACTCCCTCAGCACTCAGAGACAGTGACTCCAACAGCACGACACTCCCTCAGCACTCAGAGACAATGATTCCAAAAGCATGGCACCCCCTCAGCATTCAGAGACAGAACTCCAACAGCGCGGCACTCCCTCAGCACTCAGTGACAGTGACTCCAACAGCGTGGCACTCCCTCAGCACTCAGAGACAGTAACCCCAATAGAAAGGCATTCCCTCAGAACTCAGAGACAGTAACTCCAACAGCGCAGCACCACCTCAGCACTCAGAGCCAGTTACTTCAACAGCACAGCACTCCCTCAGCACTCAGAGACAGTGACGCAAACAGTGCGGCACTACCTCAGAACTCAGAGACAGTGGCTCCAACAGCATGACACTCTCCTCAGCACTCAGAGACAATGACTAAAACAGCGTGGCACTCCTTCAGCACTCAGAGACAGAAACCCCCAACAGTGAGGCACTCCCTCAGCACTCAGAGACAGGAGCTCCAACAGAGCAGCACTCTCTCAACACTCAAAGCGAGTGACTCCAACAGCGAGGCACTCCCTCAGCACCCAGAGACAGAAACCCCCAACAGTGAGGCACTCCCTCAGCACTCAGAGACAGTGACTCCAACAATGCGACACTCCTTCAGCACTCACAGACAGAGGCTCCAACAGGGACACTCCCTCAGCACTCAGAGACAGTAACTCCAACAGTGCGGCACTCCCTCAGCACTCACAGACATGGCTCCAACAGCGCGGCTCTCCCTCAGCACTCAAAGACAGTGATTCCAACAGCATGGCACTCCCTGAGCACTCAGAGACAGTGACTTCAATAGCGTGGCACTCCCTCAGCACTCAGAGACTTGACTCCAACAGCAGGACATTCCCTCAGCACTCAAAGACAGTGACTCCAACAGTGCAGCACCTCCTCAGCAATCAGAGACAATGACTGCAACAGTGCAGCACTGCCTCAGCACTCAGAGACAATATCTCCAACAGTGCAGCACTGACTCAGCACTCAGAGACAGTAGCTCAAACAGCTTGGCACTCCCTCAGCACTCAGAGATAGTGACTCCAACAGCAGAGCACTCCCTCAGCACTCAGAGACAGTGACTCCAACAGCGTGGCACCCCCTCAGCATTCAGAGACAATATCCCCAACAGCGCAGCAGTCCCTCAGCACTCAGAGACAGTGACGCAAACAGTGTGGCACTACCTCAGAACTCAGAGACAGTGGCTCCAACAGCATGGCACTCTCCTCAGCACTCAGAGACAATGACTAAAACAACGTGGCACTCCTTCAGCACTCAGAGACAGAAACCCCCAACAGTGAGGCACTCCCTCAGCACTCAGAGACAGTAGCTCCAACAGAGCAGCACTCTCTCAACACTCAAAGCGAGTGACTCCAACAGTGAGGCATTTCCTCAGCACTCAGAGAATGTGACTCCAACAGCACGGCACACCCTCAACACTCAGAGACAGTAGCCCCAACAGTGCGGTACTCTCTCAGCACTCAAAGCTAGTGACTCAAACAGCGCGGCACTCCTTCAGCACTCACCTCCAGCAGCGTGACACTCCCTCAGCACTCAGAGACAGTGACTCCAACAGCACGGCACTCACTCAGCACTCAAAGACAGTGATTCCAACAGCCCGGCACTCCCTCCTCACTCAAAGACAGTAACTCCAACAGCACGGCACTCCCTCAGCACTCAGCGACAGTGACTCCAACAGCACCGCATACCCTCAGAGCTCAGAGACAATGACTCCAACAGCACGACACTCCCTCAGCACTCAGAGACAATGATTCCAACAGCCCGGCACTCCTTCAGCACTCAACTCCAACAGCGCGGCACTCCCTCAGCGCTCAGAGACAGTGACTCCAACAGCATGGCACTCCCTCAGCACTCAGAGACAGTAACCCCAATAGAAAGGCATTCCCTCAGCATTCAGAGACAGTAACTCCAACAGCGCAGCACCACCTCAGCACTCAGAGCCAGTTACCTCAACAGCACAGCACACCCTAAGCACTCAGAGACAGTGATGCAAACAGTGCGGCACTACCTCAGAACTCAGAGACAGTGGCTCCAACAGCGTGGCACTCTCCTCAGCACTCAGAGACAATGACTAAAACAGCGTGGCACTCCTTCAGCACTCAGAGACAGAAACTCCCAACAGTGAGGCACTCCCTCAGCACTCAGAGACAGTAGCTCCAACAGAGCAGCACTCTCTCAACATTCAAAGCGAGTGACTCCAACAGCGAGGCACTCCCTCAGCACTCAGAGACAGTAACTCCAACATTGCGGTACTCTCTCAGCACTCAAAGCTAGTGACTCCAACAGCACAGCACTCCTTCAGCACTCAACTCCAACAGCGCGGCACTCCCTCAGCGCTCAGAGACAGTGACTCCAACAGCATGGCACTCCTTCAGCACTCAAAGACTATAACTCCAACAGCGCGGCACTCCCTCAGCACTCACAGACAGTGGCTGAAACAGTGAGACTCCCTCAGCACTCAGAGACAGTAACTCCAACAGTGCGGCACTCCCTCAGCACTCACAGACATGGCTCCAACAGCGCGGCACTCCCTCAGCACACAGAGACAGTGACTCCAACAGCGCAGCACTCCCTCAGCACTCAAAGACAGTGATTCCAACAGCATGGCACTCCCTCAGCACTCAGAGACAGTGACTTCAATAGCGTGGCACTCCCTCAGCACTCAGAGACTTGACTCCAACAGCAGGACATTCCCTCAGCACTCAAAGACAGTGACTCCAACAGTGCAGCACTGCCTCAGCAATCAGAGACAATGACTGCAACAGTGCAGCACTGCCTCAGCACTCAGAGACAATATCTCCAACAGTGTGGCACACCCTCAGCACTCAGAGACAATATCTCCAACAGTGCAGCACTGCCTCAGCACTCAGAGACAGTAGCTCAAACAGCTTGGCACTCCCTCAGCACTCAGAGATAGTGACTCCAACAGCAGAGCACTCCCTCAGCACTCAGAGACAGTGACTCCAACAGTACGGCACTCCTTCAGCACTCAGAGACAATATCTCCAACAGCGTGGCACCCCCTCAGCATTCAGAGACAATATCCCCAACAGCGCAGCAGTCCCTCAGCACTCAAAGACAATAACTCCAACAGCACGGCACTCCCTCAGCACTCAAAGACAATAACTCCAACAGCACAGCACATCTCAGCACTCAGAGACAATAACTCCAACAGCATGGCACTTCCTTTGCTAGGTATAAAGGTCCAACTATTGGTTCAAATCAGGTTTGCTGATTGAGAGATCTTTAATCATCCTGCATTTCTACATCAAAAGTTTTCACTGATTTGTCCATCGTCGTACATTGCCTCTGGTGTCCATGAGTAATTCTAGATCATAAACCTCTCCAGAAAGTCATTGATGTTTCTTAGTCATCATCTATCTGCTGATAGACAATACAAACTATGCCTTCCCAACCCATTGCAACACAATTCACATTGTCAACTTATGATTCTCCATATGCCATGAATCCCACTGGTGATCAGCAATCTTCACCGGTGATGCCTCCAGTTTTATTCCTTCTTCACCTTGTTCCTTGCCTCCTTTTTATCCTTTGATCCAAAAAGGGATTTGAACACCTCCTCTGTTGCTAAGAAGTTAACTCTCTTCCCCTGTTGCCAATCATTTATTTTGCCCTCAACAGCTCTTTAAAACTCAAATTTATCTCAGAGTTGAAGATGTACGAAACTCTTCCAACACCTCTTGGCACACCTAAGAAGAGGAACTTGCCATCACCTTAGCAATCCATTTTCACCTCCAGTGTCCTAACTCGCATCTTCATCATAACCTTCCCTCTCTATTTTACACATGCAAACAGATTAGTGTTCCTCTCAATTTTAACCTCTTAGATCACCATTCTACATGTCCCCCTAAGATTCTAATGGGGCTTGAAAGATTCTGAAGTGGCTTGTAAGGCGTGGAGTCTGAGATTGTTTCCGTCGTCTGGGGAATCTAAATACGGGAGGTGGGGGTACACCGTCTCAGGATAAGGGGGCCAATCATTTAGGACTGAGATGAGGAGAAATGTCTTCACTGAAAGGGTTGTGAATCTTTGGAATTCTCCACCCCAGAGGGTTGTGGGTGCTCCATTGTTTTTTTACATTTATTTACGGGATGTGGGCGTCGCTGGTTAGGCCAGCATTTATTGCCCATCCCTAGTTGCCCTTCAGAAGATGGTGGTGAGCGGCCTTCTTGAGCCGCTGCATTCCATGTGGTGTAGGTAAACCCACTGTGCTGTTAGGGAGGGAGTTACAGGATATTGCCCCAGCGAGAGTTAAGGAATGGCGATATATTTCCAAGTCAGGGTGGGGAGTGACTTGGAGGGGAACCTCCAGGTGGTGGAGTTCCCAGGTATCTGCTGCTCTTGTCCTTCTAGATGGGAGTGGCCATGGGTTTGGAATTGGGTTTGTCTAAGATGCAGTGCACCTTGTAGATGGTACACACAGCTGCCAGTGTTTGTCGGTGGTGGAGGGTTTGAATGTTTGTGGAAAGGGGAGCACTCAAGCGGGGCTGCTTTGTCCTGGAGGAATTTAGTTAAGGCTGGGGACAGGCAGATGTTTGGTCTCTCAGGGAATTGCAGGATACGGGGAGCGGATGGGAAAAATGGAGTTGAAGCCCTATTGAACGGTGGAGCAGGCTCGATGGGCCGAATGGTCGACTCCTGCTCCTATTTCTTGCGTTCTTGGTTCTTCCCTCTCTCCAAATCTGCACTGGTCAAGTGAATATTCCTTGCACCATATTCTCGAAATCATAATTTCCCAGGATTGCCGGTCAACCAAACTCTCCAGCTCCCTCAGACCTTCCTCCCACCAACAGTCTCGTCTGCAGGCTTTCAAAACCCAAACTTAGCACCAATGGTATCACTGCTTCTCAGTTCCTCTCATCTCCGCTACTCTCTTCGACCTCATGCATCCATCTTTGGAATTCTCTTCCGGGGGGGGGGGGGGGGGGGGGGGGGGGGGAGGGTGTGCTCTTGTCAAATGGTGGAGCAGGCTCGAGGGGCCGAATGGCTGACTGCTGCTAATATTTCTTGCGTTCTCCAGCTTTCTGCACTGCACACCTGCCTCTTCAGCAAGTCAGAAGCTGAGGCGGGTCATTTAGACGACCAGCAGACCTAGAGTTTGGGCATTCTGGTTAGGGCTGAGCATTTACAACAGCTTCATCGACCATCTCGCATACAGTCCTCAGCAACAGGTGTAAAACAAAATAGCAGCAGGAATCTTTTTTTTAAACAAATTCAGAGTACCCAATTATTTTTTTCCCAATTAAGGGGCAATTTAGCGTGGCCAACCCACCTACCCTGCACATCTTTGGGTTGTGGGGGCGAAACCCACGCAGACACGGGGAGAATGTGCAAACTCCGCACGGACAGTGACCCAGAGCCGGGATTCGAACCCGGGTCCTCAGTGCCGCAGTCCCCAGTGCTAACCACTGCGCCACATGCCGCCCGCGACAGTAATCTTATTCTGACCTGGCACAGCAGCACCAGTCAAGAAATGGACTGACCATCTTCGATACTTTGTTTGAACAATCACACCATAGGCAGAGAGTTAACATCTTTTGAGGGGTCGCAGTTTAATCATGTCTTTAGCCTAATCTACATTACAGGGCACAGTAAGAAGTCTCACAACACCAAGTTAAACAGGTTTGTTTCGTATCACTAGCTTCCGGAGCGCTGCTCCTTCATCAGGGAGGGGGCGGCACGGTAGCACAGTGGTTAGCACTGCGGCTTCACAGCGCCTGGTCCCAGGTTCGATTCCCAGTTTTTGGTCACAGTCTGTGCTGAGTCTGCACGTTCTCTCCGTGTCTGCGTGGGTTTCCTCCGGGTGCTCCGGTTTCCTCCCACAAGTCCCGACAGACGTGCTGTTCGGTAATTTGGACTTTCCGAATTCTCCCTCTGTGTACCCGAACAGGCTCCGGAAGGTGGTGACTAGGGGCTTTTCACAGTAATTTCATTGCAATGTAAGCCTAATTGCTGCAATAAAGATTATTATATTATAAAAGGTGAAGTGAAGCTGCTGCACTCCGAAAGCTAGTGATTCCAAAGAAACCTGTTGGACTTTAACCTGGTGTTGGAAGACTTCTTACAGTGCCCACACCAGTACCTGGCATCTCCACATCATATATGGGGCAGCATGGTAGCATTGTGGATAGCGCAATTGCTTCACAGCTCCAGGGTCCCAGGTTCGATTCCGGCTTGGGTCACTGTCTGTGCGGAGTCTGCACGTCCTCCCCGTGTGTGCGTGGGTTTCCTCCGGGTCCTCCGGTTTCCTCCCACAGTCCAAAGATGTGCAGGTTAGGTGGGTTGGCCATGATAAATTGCCCTTAGTGTCCAAAATTGCCCTCAGTGTTGGGTGGGGTTACTGGGTTATGGGGATAGGGTGGAGGTGTTGACCTTGGGTAGGGTGCACTTTCCAAGAGCCGGTGCAGTCTCGATGGGCCGAATGGCCTCCTTCTGCACTGTAAATTCTATGATCTATGATCTATGATATACTACAGAGCAGTTATCAGAAGTAAGGGGAGGGCGAGGCCAGAATCAGCTGATGCCCTTGCTTAGAAAGACTGGGCGCGTAAGGGGGTAGTCGATTGAACCTGTGACTATCTGGGTTCATACCTCTCAAACATACAGCTGACTGTGTAGCTACCCACTGAGCAGGAGAAAGCATTAGCTTCCTGTGTTTTCCCAGGCACAGACAATCTATTAATACTACACGGATGTACTTCTCAAATCCTAAAATTAAAAGCAGTTAGAGCAAGATACCAGTTCAGTGTGAGACAGGGAGGGTAGGGGTTACAGTTTGAAAACATAATGCTCACTAAAAATTCTATTCCAATTGCAATGCTATTGGGTGAGTTTATAAGAAATTAAAAATGAAATGAAAATCGCTTATTGTCACAAGTCGGCTTCAAATGAAGTTACTGTGAAAAGCCCCTAGTCACCACATTCCGGCACCTGTTCGGGGAGGCTGGTACGGGAATTGAACCGTGCTGCTGGCCTCCTTGGTCTGCTTTCGAAGCCAGCGATTTAGCCCTGTGCTAAACCAGCCCCAGCAGACAGGGCAGACACCAAACTGTGGACATTGGCTTTGTACTCCGTTGCCTCCCAGACTTGTGCCGGGCTGTCGGGCAAGGGGATTACCGAAAACCTCAGATACTAAATGAATATTTTTCGTCAGTATTCACTCAGGAAAAAGATAATGTTGTGGAGGAGAATGCTGAGCTCCAGGTAAATAGATTAGATGGCATTGAGGTAAGTAGGGAAGAGGTGTTGGCAATTCTGGACAGGCTGAAAATAGATAAGTCCCCGGGGCCTGATGGGATTTATCCTAGGATTCTCTGGGAGGCCAGGGAAGAGATTGCTGGACCATTGGCTTTGATTTTTATGTCATCATTGGATACAGGAATAGTGCCAGAGGACTGGAGGATAGCAAATGTGGTCCCTTTGTTCAAAAAGGGGAGCAGAGACAACCCCGGCAACTATAGACCGGTGAGCCTCACGTCTGTAGTGGGTAAAGTCTTGGAGGGCATTATAAGAGACAAGATTTATAATCATCTAGATAGGAATAATATGATCAGGGATAGTCAGCATGGCTTTGTGAAGGGTAGGTCATGCCTCACAAACCTTATCGAGTTCTTTGAGAAGGTGACTGAACAGGTAGACGAGGGTAGAGCAGTTGATGTGGTGTATATGGATTTCAGCAAAGCGTTTGATAAGGTTCCCCACGGTAGGCTATTGCAGAAAATACGGAGGCTGGGGATTGAGGGTGATTTAGAGATGTGGATCAGAAATTGGCTAGCTGAAAGAAGACAGAGGGTGGTGGTTGATGGGAAATGTTCAGAATGGAGTTCTGTCACAAGTGGAGTACCACAAGGATCTGTTCTGGGGCCGTTGCTGTTTGTCATTTTTATCAATGACCTAGAGGAAGGCGCAGAAGGGTGGGTGAGTAAATTTGCAGACGATACTAAAGTCGGTGGTGTTGTCGATAGTGAGGAAGGAAGTAGCAGGTTACAGAGGGATATAGATAAGCTGCAGTGCTGGGCTGAGAGGTGGCAAATGGAGTTTAATGTAGAGAAGTGTGAGGTGATTCACTTTGGAAGGAAAAACAGGAATGTGGAATATGTGGCTAATGGAAAAGTTCTTGAAAGTGTGGATGAGCAGAGGGATCTAGGTGTCCATGTACATAGATCCCTGAAAGTTG